>NC_136959.1:31528877-31583210 GCF_032717465.1 Coenobita brevimanus | reverse complement strand
GCGGAATGAGAAAATGAAGAAATATTTGCATTCGAACAGTGTATGCAGTAAAGACGATCCCCAGTGGCATAAGGGAATTGCCATGTAGTATAAGATAATTTTTTTTTCTATCGAGGCCAACCCGAAAGCAATAGCTAACAGGGCGCGTGCCTTCAAATATCAGTAAGGTGATTGTTCCACTGACGCATACAACATAAGAAGAAATTGACAGAAAAGCTTCCGTTCCTAATATTTTTACCGGGGATATCGTTAAAACACCCACTACCATCAAAACTGTTTTCATCATCATCATCATCATCATCATCATCATCACTCTCAAAAACACCTCAAAAACTATTATCAGCATAATCACTCTCAGTTATCACTATTGCCAGCATCATCACTACCATTACTACAGTTATCATTTTCACTGCCATCACCATTATCAATTTAATCACCACCTGTCTACTGTATCTGCAGCGTATACATCTCATGCAACAAGTCTGGTACAAATTTACTTTACTGATATAAGTCAACTCTAATAATGTCGCCAAATGCATGTAATTCATTTTAACACAAACTTTTTATGACTCAGTGTTTACGAACTGACTATAAACGTCTGATATTAACCTAACTAATATTCTTGAGTCATATACTAGGTAATGTAACCATGAGAGGATTATTCGAGATTTAACAATGTCTGGTTCCTGTTATTATCGCACTTAGCTAAACACAAATGTCTTCTTTTAGCCCAGGTCAAATACGAAAGCTGGCGTGACCATAAAAGGTTGAGCGAATATGAAAGGGTAGCACTGTGTGTGTGTGTGTGTGTGTGTGTGTGTGTGTGTGTGTTTGTGATATTTTTTTATAGCGAACCAAATTCTGGAAAGTGGCAGCCTTTGCGACTCATGACTTTTGAAAAATTGCTCGCATCGGTAAGAGAAACCAGTGTCGCGGTCAGTCCAGATAATCTTATAATAAATTTGATAAGTCTACTCTTCGATAAGCTTGGTGTTGGCTAATATTTGACAGCACCAATGATATTATGAATAAAACACTTAATAATCTTATGAAACTTCCAGGATAATGCATTCGTTCACGTGGATACTTTGCTTACAAAAACATGCATCTATCTTCTGCTTACATCTCCACTCGACAACCTGTCAACTATTTTCACACACAGACACATAGACACACAGACACACACACAGACACACAGACACACACAGACAGACAGACACACACACACACACACACACACACACACACACACACACACACACACACACACACACACACACACATAATCGTTCTGTCTTTGTCTCAGATTTACATACATGTATGGTTCATTTACAATTCTGGTTCGGAGCCGGATCCTGGTTGGTGTAGGAGTTACGTCACCAATAAAAAGTTGCAGCTTTCCCTCATGCCTAGATTACCATGGATAAAGTAAACCTGGCAGCAACACCCAAGAAAATGTGCCATGCCTTCAATCACTGTTACATTCATGGCACTACAAATTCCTCAGTGTGGCCTGGGCACTTGTCTGTATCTGTATTTACCTATCTATATATCAACAATAAAGAAAGAGAGAGAGAGAGAGGGGGGGGGTACAGCATGCAATAAAAAAAATCTGATGTAGATGGAGAAAATGCACAGCTGTTTGAGCAAAAGCAATCTCATTATTCTCTCTCTCTCTCTCTCTCTCTCTTGCAGTCCCGCACCTGGGAGAGGCAGACACATGAGAATGCAGAGTATCAGCAACATCAACATGCAAAACAGAAACACAAGAGATCGTCTCAGCTTCCGCCTGTCGAGCATCCAATCTCTGAAACAACAATATTTTCCTGGCACCGCCTAGCCTCTCCCTGCCCCTCCACCACACTGCCCCAGTCCCCCCCTCCTCATCCCTACCTCTTTTCCCCCTCCCTCATCCCTCCTCCTTCTCTACCTTCCTTCCCCCTCCCAGACTTTCCTCCTTCTGTCTCTCCTCCCTCCCTTTCCCAGGAATTCCGAACCCTGTAATGGAAATTCTTTCAGAGGATTGTTCCAGCGTAGACAGAATGACACGACTTGTCCAGAGGAGATAGCCAACGACACACACGTTTTTGAGAGAGAGAGAGAGAGAGAGAGAGAGTAATTATATTACCGTTGCGGGAGAGGGGACGAGAGGTTCTACATAACGAAGTGGTAATAAAGGCGGAAGAATGAAGTACAAGGAAGGATGAATGGGATGAAAATTGAAGAGTAAATATGACGGAAAATGAAATGAAACAGATTTGTGTCTAAGGAAGCAAAGAGAAGAAGAGCAGCAGGAAAAATCAGGGAGAATAGAATAGATATTGGATGGATGGATGAAAAATAAAATTAGGGAATTGTGCACGGTCAGAAGGGGTCAAGAGAATAGTAAAAAGATCATAAATTATGTGGGATGAGACATGATGGTGATGCAGGAGAAAATTGCTCTGGAAATAAGAGAGATAGACGGGAAGAAGGAGAGGGAAGAGAGGAGGATATCACATAGCCAGATATTGAAGACATCGATGTCAGAAGAAATATTACGATGTTCTTGTGGCAGCGAGAATACTGACGCTGATGATACATCACTGTATAAGTTGCTCGAATTAAAATATAAAGACATCGTTTTCTGCTTTCTGTAGTTTGAGTGCATATGTTTATCATGCTGTTTCTTTCTTTTTCATCTTCTGTCTGCGTATCATCAAACTTTCCTATTATTACTGTTTCCTTGCTTCAGAGATACACAGATACCCGGAATAGTCAGTGTCTTTTGTTGCTGTGTGTCCTTTCCCAGTTATCACATTATTTGTCTACTTCAAAGACTTTTACTAAATTTGTGTGCGAGATATCTATAATAGATGGAAAACCATTTCCTGATTGTGTTGTTACTAAAACTATTGTGACGGAATCAGTGCATATATGGCAAGTTCCTGTTATCATTACCGACTTTCTCACCAAATTTTGAGCAATTCGGCCAACACTACCTCTTATATGAATTTACACTGAGCTGCCGTATGGTGAAACTCCAGGAACTGATGGAGTGTGTGTGATGACATGCTGAAGCAAGAGAGGAGAGGTAGTAGTAGAGTGGAGAAGGAAGATGTGCAGATTGGTCGAGGAGGAAGGTAGAATCCCAGAGGATTGGAAGTCAGCTATAATTATTCCCCTCCACAATGGTCGGTGTGGGCGCCCATCATCCACTCACTCGGTGTAGTGTTACTCTACTCGAGGGTGACTCTACACTGAGTGACAAGCCAACTGATTTCAGGTAAGTCAGGAAATTAATTAGGCATAATACGCTGGGTCGAAACTTTATAACCAACCAATACATGTTCCCTACGTGTCGACATGTGGGATAGCGGAGGGTTAGCACCCCTTCCCAGAAAGCAACAAAAAAACTGCCTCGGGCAAGGACTGGCCAACAGGTAACGACCAAGGAATGTACAAAGGTCATGGTGCAGATTTCAACATGGAATGTGAGGAGTGTAAATGATGAGGTGAAAGAAAGAGATTGTCCAGGTGCTTGAGGATGCAAAAGTGGACATATGTGGACTGGCTGAGACCAAATGGTGAGGTGAGAGTGTGAGAGAGTGGGAGTACAGACTGGGTATATGTGCAGGAGTAGGTGAGCATGAGATGGCAAAGGAGGGTGTCTGTACTGCTGTGTGCAAGAGATGGAGGGAGAATATATGAGAATATGGATCATTTGGTTTAAGGATTGTTTGAGTAAGATTGAAAGTAGGAATACAAGCATGGGTGATTGTGTGTGTATGTCAACGGAAGACTGTGGGCAGAGTGAAAGAAGAGTTCTGGGCAAATGTGGAAGCATGCATAGAAAAGTTTGAGGGGACTGGGAGAGTGTTTTTGATTAGAGATATGAATAGAAAAGTAGGGAATGTGAAGGTGGATGGAGTAGTTGGTGAGTGGGGTGTACCTGAAGAAGTGGATGAGAATGGTAGTGTTCTAGTGGACAGTTGTGCAGGGAGGGGGTTTGTGATAGCCAGCACCCTCTTTAGGCACAAAATAATCGACAGGTATACATGGCGAGTGATGAGAAGGGTGAGTGGTGAACTGAATGAATGGAAAACAGTGATTGATTATGTGTGTGAGGTTGACAGAATGAGAAGGTAAGTACCGGTAGGTATGTAATGGATGCAAAAGCATACAGAGGTTGGAGGAGTGGACTTTCTGACAACCATTTGGCTGTCGTGAAACGCAAAGTACGATTGCACTGGATTAGTAGGAGAGAAAGACAGGAAGAAGTAGTCCATAGAAAGAGGGCAGAAAAGTTGCAAGAGAATGAAAGAAAAACGGAATATAGGAGGGACGTGGAGGAGCGATTGGGTAAATATGGTTTGGAACAGATGGGGGAAATGGAATATGTGTGCAAGATGTTCACAGAAGATAACTGTGTAGCATGTGAAGTGGTGTGTGGGGTGAAATGAAGACAGAAGGGGGTGCAAGGAATAACGTGATGGAATGAAGAAGTGAAAGCTGTGGTACAAAAGAAGAAAGCATATAGTGAGTGGATGGGATGCAGAGGCATGAAGGACGTTGAGAGAGCAGAGAGTTATATGTAGAGAAGAAGAGAGAGGTTAAAAGATTAGTAAGAGAGAGTAGGAAGAGAGTGGATGAGGAAATTGGAAGGAATTTGAGTGGACAGTCGAAGGCATGCAAGAAAATGTTCTGGGAGGTAAAGAAACTTAGGGTGATAAGGAAGTTAGTAGGGGAGTGAAGGATAAAACTGGTAGATTGGTAATGGAGAAGAGAGAAAAAGTGAGCAGAAGGAGAGAACAATTTAAGGAACTGTTAAACATAAAGTGGTTGGGGAATATTTGAGAGAAGGAGGGAGGCGAGAAGGGAGGAAGAGATCAGTAGGATGGAGTTAGTGGAAGCAATGAAGAAAATCAAAATGGGGAAACCGAAGTGAAATGCTGAAGCATGGGGCAGAAATAGTAGTAGAATGGATGTGGAAGATGTGCAGCTTGGCCTGGGTGGAAGGTTGGGTCCCGGATAATTGGATGTCAGGTATAATTATTTCCCTGTACAATGAATAAGGGGAAAAAGAAATGTGTGGTAATCACTGGGGCATTTGTTTTCTTAGCGTGACAGGAACAGAGTACGTTAGGATACTTACTGACATTTTAGGAGAATAATAGAATAATTAGCAGAGAAGAACAGGGAGACTGTGCAGATCAGATACTCAGCCAAAGGTGTTTAGTAGAAAAGTTTCTAGAGAAGGAAAAAATGTTGTAGTCTGCCTTCACAGATTTAGAAAAATGGTATGACATAGTGGGTTCACAAAGAATGTGGAAAATACAGTATTAAAAATATATAGAGCAAATGTTAAGCTGTTGAATGCCGTGAAGGGTATGTACTGAAGGCGCTAGGGCTGCAATGCTTGTGGATAGTGAACTGAGTCAATTTTTCTATCTGAATGTTGGATTGAAACAGAGATGTCTCTTACCTCCATGGCTGTTCAATTAATAAATTGATGGTGTTATGAAAGAGCTACAAGGTAGGGCAGTGAATGTTTGAAAGTCCTAATGAAAGAGGGCAGCGTTGAGAAACTTCTGTTCTGTTGTTTGGAGATTATATTGAATTGTTAAGTGATGACGCAAGGGAACTGCATGGCTTGGTGAATAAGTTTGGGAGAATATGTAAGAATCGAAATCTAAAGGTTAAGGGAAGGGTAACGTTGTCGTCGTCGAGATAAATGAAGTCACTGAATGCTCACTGAGGCTGAATAATGAGGAAGTTAAAAAATGTGAGTGCATTTAAGCACTTGAGTAGTGTTAAGGATGGAAGTTTGGAGAATGAAAAGCTTGAAAAGTTACGACAGGGAAGAAAGGATGCTGGTTTATTGAAGGCAGTGATACGAAATAAGTAAGTGAACATGAAAGTAAAAAGGTCGCTGCATGACAGTATTGTGGTCCCCACTCTAATGTATGGAGGCGAAGCTTAGACCTTGTTGTAAAGACACAATTCAAGAGAGAGAGCAGTTGAAATGAATTATATGAGACGAACAAATGGAGTTACATTGAGCGACAAACTGGCAGACGAAGAAGTGAAGGAGCATTGTGGTGTGAATGTGATATGGAAGCGTTGGGAGGAATACATTGAAGTGGTTTGGCCCTGTGGTGGGGATGGAGAGTGGTAGACTAACTAGGAGAGTGTATGTGAGTGAGATACAGGGGGGTGAGCGAGGGGGAGGGGTGTACATAGGGAAGGGGAGCAGCGAAAAGGCAGGGGACGGAACAATATGGAGGCGAATTGTTTGTGGCCACCTCTTAGGGGATTATGGTGTCTGGATGCAGTGAGAAAGACAGAGATAGAACTGAGTTATTAAAGCTTCAAGGCAGGTTAACACTGGAAGGATACGATGGTTCAATGCCGGTAGTTAGTGTAGTTTTCACCTTTAAAAAAAAATTGAGAATTCGTAGGCAGGAGACAAAGAAATAAAGTAAGATGGCAGGAAGAAGGGAAGAAAGTTGGGTTAGGATGACAGTGAAAAGTAAGACTTGACGGGAGTGGAAGGTGTCGATTAGACTGAAGAAAATGAAAATATGTATAGGTGATGCAGGAAGGCAGATAATGATGAAGGTAATGTGCCAATAAGTAAAGTGATGAGAGTGTGTTGCGATGAGATGTGCACACTTGACTCCACATATGAAGGCGCAGCACCACACTCTGAAATTGGTGTGTCGGGGTGGGAAGGCGATGTGACAGAACGGTACAGGTCACAAAGCCAAGTGTGAAGGAAGGTCCAGGGTTGCAGGTAGGTCAATAGCAATTTTTTTTTTTTTTTACTGGATTTGCGTAATATAAAATACGAAGAAAACTAAGATCAACAACAATGCTATTTATAACTCCTTTCTCTCCCCTCCTGCTCCTCAGTCGTCTCTGTGGGCATTGTTGGTTGTCAGTTTGCCTTCCCAGTCTCTCACACCACTACCAGGATGCGGTACGCGTGGTTTTTCTTCGGGTACACTTCGTCATCCAGTCATATTGGCAACATCGGAGTGAGCTCAGCGAGAAATGGCTCGGCAACGTCAGGCCTTCGCTCGGGAACAGATGAAACAGGTCGGTTAATTACACACACAAACAAAAAAATAATCAGAAAAGCCATGTTATGACAGTAAACCAGCCTATACCTAACATAAACCTAACCTAATGTTAACCTACCATAATGCCTTACATTATCTGGGGAAATGAAAAAGCTGCGACGTTGCCGAATCTTTTCTCGAGGGACCAGATTTGGACATTCAGTATGACTGGATGACCAATTATATAAAAACAATCGCCTGAAGTACCTTGATATGGAGTCAAATGCACCGGCATCAGCATCTTCACCACTCAAATTTCAGGTCCACTGCAGGACCAGATCCTCAGCTTGCAGGGAGAGTAATAGCCAGAATTAACTATTTTCAATGTTGGCAATGTGCTGATTGGGAACTGATGTATTGGGAAGAGTGATTCAGGTAAAATGGAAAAGATGTATTGGCTATGTTTATTTGTGTCAGAGTTTGTATGCGTTATCAGTCAATTGACAAGTGTGAAAGTACACAGACATTCTAAATAGACATACTGTTATTACCCCCTTTAGATATCTGCCACAGCATGGGTTTCAATCCTAGACTCGGGGTACACGCATCGTAAGTTCACTAACCGTCGATCCATTGTAATTTCTTTGTGCAGTCAGCGCTGGATGATGACTGACATGTAAGACTCACTGCAAGGTGGCGCGCTGGGCAGTTATCATGAACAAAATTAGTAAGTTTTTGGAAACTTACTTCGAAATTTCAAAAAAACATTCAACCTTGATATCTTGAATCTCTAAATAATCCTAGAATCCCTGTCCAAATCTTACTCAGCTCCTTTATGAAGTACTGTACTTGGAAGGGGAAGGAGAAATAGACTTTGATTTTTAATAATGTGTGCCAACCCGGACATAGACCCGATCGTCCATTTTCTAGGTTCCAACAGTCTTTCTCCATACCACGTACATACCTTTGTATGTCGTCATTTTGGCGCCAATGCGGAAGATTTTATGTTGAACAGATGCTGGAGATGTCTTATTATGGCTGGTGTAGTGGTATAAGTGGTGTGTTTTGTGACATGTCGGCCGGTCCGGTGCAAGATCACTTTGTCATCTGCATCTATATTGGTTCATATTAGGTCCACCGCAGAACCAGATCTTTTCATTGGAATGAGAGCAAGAGCCAAAAATTACCCTTCTCCGTGCTGATAAAACATGAACGGGGAAGGAGTGTCTCTAGGATGAATGGTGCATGTGAAATTCAGAGTCTTGGAATGGCATTGTTAGTGTGTGTTAGAGTCTACATATGGCCTCGGTAGAACGGGCAGGTGTGAACACATGTAAGTATAAGAAAGCACATACTACCAGCACCCAGTTTAAATTTTCGCAACTGGTTTGATTCGACGCACACGCAGCGGGAGACAAATACGCTGACAATAGAGCCTCTGTTGATCCATAGTTTCGTACAGCTAAATACAGAGCATGAAACTGTTTTATGCCGCAGCTAGTGTAGTGTTCCCCTTGTGCCTACCTGAATATTAAATTATCATGGTTCATCGGAGTCATGGCTCACAAAAAAACGCCCACGATTTTCAGCGTTTTATGTCAGTCTATAAATAAATGGTAATGCAGAAAGGCAATTATCTATATCAAATTCTGGGGATCGAACTGGATGTTATGACTGTGAACAGGGAGGAAACTGATGTAATGAGGTATACTGACTAAATGGAGAATGAAAGATTAGTGACTAGAGTTTGCAGTAATGGAAAAGTTGAAAGAAGAGGAGGTAGGTCAAAAATTAAGTTGGGTGACAACATGATGGATTATACGGGTATGTCGAAGAGGAGGGACCGGTGCTAAGTAAGGCCAGAAACCCATGAGTGTTCTTTCATGGCCGACATCCTCCTCACAGGATGCGGTGTAGACCAAACAGTTAGTGGACAGGAACATTCATAACAATCTACGTTACCCCGGAAATGGCCTAGAAATTAATGACAAAAACTTGCAATAAAAGGACATTTTCAGTTCCTATATCCACTGAGCTGCTGAATGTATGGAGATGAGTGCTTGGAGAGTGGTGAGAGTAGGACTTCTGAGCCGTGTGTGTGTGTGTGTGTGTGAGTGTAAAGCAGTTTTTTTAATGCAAGGAAGACGGAACCAAAAGCTAAAAACCCGCAGATTGTTCTCTCCAATAAAACGTGAAAGCAAGATAACTGACAGCCAAATTCGAGATCCGGTCATTTCGAGATGCTTGTACATATACGTTTAAAAGATTGGAGGTCATAGGTAGCAGGAAATGCATAAAGAAGAGGACAGTTCCAGAGCTGACCTGTTGCATACATGAAGGACTGAGGGTAACGGTTAACGCTTGCATTAGAAAGTTGGACAGAAATGGGATGAGCGTTTGCTAGGGAACTGCATAATGATGGAGGGTGGGCTGGGAGTTTGTGTTGAGTGGGTGGTGATTGAGGGTGGGGATCGTTCGATATAAGTGCCAGATATGTGATGTGATTTGGTGTGTAAGGAAAGTGTAAAGATGATGTGTTAGAGATTATGTGTCGGAAAGAAAGTGAAGATCCCTGAGTAGGATCAAATTCGTTCCATCTCTAAATGTTTGTTTCCACTATTGTTAAAAATTCCCATCGAAACAGATCTTCATTTTATCCTAATGCTAGGATGCCTTGATTAATCTTTGGTTCTAGAAGCTAAGAGGAATAAGACAGCCATAAATTACAGTTATATTTAAACAACGTCTTAATGCAGTCTATTATTTGAGGCTATTTACATGTTTCATGAGAGTTAAGAACGAACTGATAATAATTATAGTACACAGCAATGCATATGTTTACAGAATGAGCGTAGGTGGCCGAAAATGGGGCGGAAAAAAAAAAAAAGGTTAATACAGGAGATGTATCGGAAAGTTAACATAGACTGGTTATTATTTTTATCTTTCACTCGATTTCTTTTCTTCTTCTTCTTCTTCTTGTTTCTTTTTACTCTCCCCGGCTCCGGAGGGGCTTGGGGAATGGTAATGTTTTCACTCCGTTGTCTGTTTGTTTGATTGTCTGTCTGTCTGTTAACAACTTTAAGCAAAAACTGCTGGTACGATTTTGGCTAAACTTACAGGGATGATGAGCTATAACCTTCCGATCGCCTGATTTAATTTTGGGCTAAATTGGGTCAAGGCCTAGGCTGTAGGGCCAAAAAATGTATAAAAGGAGGAGGGAAGGGTAAAAATCTTTTATTCGCAATAACTCCTTTCAATTTCGTCATATCGGCATGAAATCAAAACCTAAAGGTGCATCATTCGGATCTGCATCCTATAACATGCCCCATTACATCAGAGGGTCACCCCCAAGTTACCGGTAGGATGGTTCAGTGTCAAGTGGGTCGGGCCTAAAATTTCAAATGGGCATAAAATCGTCAATTTTCACCTGATTTACTTCAAATTTGATATGTGGCATCTTTAACTAGATATCTTGTTGTGTTTATATGTCAGGACTAAAATGATTGGAAGAGACGGGTTTCATATGCCTTGGCATCGCTTTTTTTCTTTTTTTTTCATTCATCCTGAATGGACACAAAAAATTTAATGTTTAGAGACTAGAATTCAAATGCACTCAGTTTACAGGTACGTCTATACCTTTCTCAATGTTCTGTTCTAAGATACAAGGATTATCCCGTAATCTAAGTCCTTCATGCACACATCTGGTCAACTCAAGTAGAACTCCCATTCTCAACCTTCGTTTCCTCTGTACATTCCAATCCTTTGTTTCTTTCTTCTAATATTTCTGAAAGAAGCTCATGTCATCCTGCTTTCAATATGGTCGGGTCGCCTTTTGGGTAATAATGGTCCATGTGGTTATTATATCCACGAAAGTACTTAACCCTCCTAGTAAGAGCCATGATGATTGTACACACACACACACACACACACACACACACACACACACACACTGTTACATAGCCTATGATTTCATCATCCTTTGTGCAATTTTAACGCACAGTATGCTGCATGTTTGATCACGAGCGTGTTCTGCCTCAGTCCCCCCTTCTACCGTTATAGTAGAGTAAGTCGTCCTTTCTGTTGTTCAGAGTAGGATTGTCAGCTCTTTGTCCCCTATGGCCTCATTTGCACGTCCTTCTTACAAGTTGTATCAAGCTCTGCTGGCCCCTATATAATGAGCTCAGTCTCTGCATTATTGCCACTTAGATCTGCTCCTCATTTTGTTCACATCTCTGTCCTCCCCTGTACAGTTGTTATTATTGTGAGTGCTCAGGAAGTCTCCAGCCATCTAGCAGCTGTGTGTAATTTGAGTATAACTGTTGTTGCATTTTTTTCTTGTACTGTATAGCATAAGTTGTTAATTCTTAGGCCTAGTAAGGTTTTTTTTTGTAATTTATGTAGGGTTCTTGTTGTCAGCCATCATTAATAATATTTTGTATCTGTAATAATATATCTTGCAGTCACTGAGTATTATCCGGTTTCTCATTTTATCAGGGCTGACTTAGATAAATTTACTATTGCTAATTTCGTGTTAATAGAGGCTATTGCAGTTAACCATATATTTAACCTGTTTTTTGCCATTACATTATCCTTATGAGTCCTGAATGTTTTGTTGTTAGTTTGAGCATTAAACTTTAACTTGTAATTTTACCTAACTCTTTTGTTTTGAACCTGGAACTTTACGGGACAGTAGTGACTCTTAGTATTCTCACTTAATGTGTACATTATCTTTCTCTGTTCCGTAACATAAATTTGGCGACCTCTTATCAGGATATTCAGGATATTATCATAAGGATATTGCTTGATATTTTGTGACTGTGATTTATTCATGATGTCTACTATTACTACACTTGATGAAGCCAAAGATTTTTTGTCAAATGTGCAAACAGTGTTGGATGTAGAAAACAGAACAAAGAATGAACTTAAGCTTGTTGCTCAACAATTGGGAATTGCAGTTCACTCTCATCATTTTAAAGATCAAATTGTTGGCATGATTAATAAGAGCTTGTTTAATGTAACTCCTCCAAATGAGCAAACGCAGATTGAATCAGCTAAGTTACAGCTAGCCCTCCAGGAGGCTCGTGTTAAGGAGGCTGAATTTCAAGCAAATGCTAAGGAGGCTGAATCTCAGGCTCGGATTCAGGAGGCACAGATACAGGCTCAGGCACAAATTGAACTTGCCAGGATTCAGGCAGACCATGAGTATCGCATGAAACAAGGTGGAACTGGATCATCTAGCTCTGATGATTTTGATGTGGCTAAAAATGTTAAACTTGTCCCTCCTTTTAATGAATCTGATTTAACAAAGTATTTTCAGTTGTTTGAGAGGGTAGCTACAGGTTTTAATTGGCCCAAAAATTATGGGCCAGTACTCCTTCAAACTCTTCTCACCGGTAAAGCTCAATTAACTTATGCATCTTTGCCTCAGGATCAATCTGATAATTATGATGTCGTGAAGACTTGATTCTTAAGGCCTATGAGCTTGTTCCTGAAGCCTATAGATTCTTAAGGCCTATGAGCTTGTTCCTGAAGCCTATAGAGTAAAATTTAGGACAACTTATAAGCAAGATAAGCAATCCCATGTTGAGTATGCAAAAATCAAAGAAGATCTGTTAGAGCAGTGGTTAAATTCTAAGAATGTGGATTCTGATTTTGGTAAATTTAAGCAGATGATTTTGCTGGAGGACTTCAAGAGGTGTATTTATAAAGATGTAAGCCTATATCTTGATGAGAAAAGAATAGATAATTTGTCTGATGCTGCAGTTTTAGCTGATGAATATGTTCTCACTCACAAGAGATATTCTAGAGAAAAAGGGAAAGCTGAGAGTAAGTACGTTGCCTCTACTCAGAGTACAGGTAACAGGAAAGAGAATAAAGATGATGTTTCTCAGGAAGTAAATACCAGCTCCAATTCTAGATTTCAGAAAAGTAAATGTACTTATTGTAGTAAGCTTGGTCATACTACGGAGAAATGTTTCAGGAGACAGCGTGATGTGAACAAAAAGGAGTCTTTAAATATTCAGTCAATTGGTCTAGTGTCCACTCTTGAGAGTTCCCAGAATTCTTTAACTGAGTTAACTGAACCTGCTTTGAGGGGTAACTTAAATTCTCATGATGGAGCTCCTCTTTTGAGCAGTAACGTGGGTGACACTCTCAAGAGTTCATGTGCTAATTTCCTGTCTGATGGTTTTGTCAGTCCTCTGGACAGTAACGACAGGAAATCAGTTAAAATATATCGTGATACAGGTGCTTGCCAATCCCTTATGCTGACCAGTGTTCTAGGCTCTAATGTTAATTCCTCTGATGAAACTGTAATCTTACAAGGTGTAGGGAATAATTACTTCTCTGTCCCTCTGTGCAGAGTGAATTTAGAGTCTGGTTTTGTTAATGGTTCCGTTATGGTTGGGTTGGTTGAGACACTCCCAATGTCAGGTGTAACTTTCTTACTTGGAAATGATATTGGTGGAAGTCAAGTGTGTCCAGCTCCTCAGTTGTCTAGTGAGCCAGTGGCTGCGGCCCAGGATTGTGATGTCCCTGATGTGTTCCCTGCATGTGCTGTCACTAGGGCTAAGTCTAAAGTTACTGGTGATTTAGAGGATAATGATGATGATGATGTTATCCTAGCTGACACTTTTCTTGCTAATTTGGACCACTCACCAGATGAGGCAGTACCCCGTAGTGTTGATAATTTGTCTCGTCAAGAGTTGGTTGAGTTGCAGGTTGCTGACCCTGAGTTGAAAGGTCTAGCTAACTCTGCTTGCAGTGAGGAAGAGTCAGCTGGTGCTTCTACTTGTTATTATATAAAGTCAGGAGTACTTATGAGGAAGTGGAGACCCCCAACAGTATCAGCCGACTGTGAATGGGAGGTTGTACATCAAGTTGTCATCCCTCGTGTTTGTAGGCAGGATATCATTAGAGTGGCTCATGATTCCAGTTTGGCAGGACACCTTGGAGTAAGGAAGACTGTGGCACGCATTTTGAAACACTTCTACTGGCCAGGTATCTTCAGGGATGTTTCCTGGTATTGTAAGTCTTGTCACACCTGTCAAGTTGTGGGGAAGTGTAATCAGACCGAAAAGGTTGCACCTCTAGTTCCCATTCCTCCTTTTGAGGCGCCATTCACCCGTGTGTTGGTGGATATTGTGGGCCCTCTTCCTAAGACTTCTTCAGGATATTCTTATGTGTTGACCCTGATTGATATGGCTACTCGTTTTCCTGAAGCCATTCCACTTAGAAATATCTCAGCAAAGAACGTGGTTAAGGAAATGCTAGGGTTCTTCACAAAGTTTGGTCTGCCCATGGAGGTACAGTCAGACCGGGGAAGTAATTTCATGTCAAATGTTTTCAAGCAGTCTCTGAAAGAGTTGGGCATCACCCAGATCACGTCTTCAGCTTACCATCCCCAGACCCAAGGAGCGTTGGAGAGATATCATCAAACACTCAAATCGATGCTCAAGAAATACTGTTTGGAAGATCAGAAAGACTGGGATAAAGGTCTTCCATTCGCTGTTTTGCTGCAAGAGGATGATCAGGGTATTGAACACCCTGTATCTTATTACAGTAAGAAGTTCACTCCACCTCAAAAGAACTACTCAACTATTGTGAAAGAGCTTTTGGCCTTGATTTTGGGTTTACAGCATTTTTCACTTTATTTGTGTTCTGGTTTTGACCCCATAGTCATTTATACCGATCATAACCCACTGAAATTCCTTAGTAAGTTTAAAGATAAAGATCAGAGATTGACAAGATGGAGTCTACTTCTTCAGGAGTATTCATTAGACATACAACATGTCAAGGGGAAAGAAAATGTTATTGCAGATTGCTTATCTAGACTTTAGACAGATTGTTTTAGAGTAATAAGAAATTTCCTTTGTAAATTTCTTTTTCTTTGTGGGGAGGTGTTACATAGCCTATGATTTCATCATCCTTTGTTTAATTTTAACGCACAGTATGCTGCATGTTTGACCACGAGCCTGTTCTGCCTCAGTCCCCCCTTCTACCGTTATAGTAGAGTAAGTCGTCCTTTCTGTTGTTCAGAGTAGGATTGTCAGGTCTTTGTCCCCTATGGCCTCATTTGCGCGTCCTTCTTACAAGTTGTATCAAGCCCTGCTGGCCCCTATATAATGAGCTCAGTCTCTGCATTATTGCCACTTAGATCTGCTCCTCATTTTGTTCACATCTCTGTCCTCCCCTGTACAGTTGTTATTATTGTGAGTGCTCAGGAAGTCTCCAGCCATCTAGCAGCTGTGTGTAATTTGAGTATAACTGTTGTTGCATTTTTTTCTTGTACTGTACAGCATAAGTTGTTAATTCTTAGTCCTAGTAAGGTTTTTTGTAATTTATGTAGGGTTCTTGTTGTCAGCCATCATTAATAATATTTTGTATCTGTAATAATATATCTTGCAGTCACTGAGTATTATCCGGTTTCTCATTTTATCAGGGCTGACTTAGATAAATTTACTATTGCTGATTTCGTGTTAATAGAGGCTATTGCAGTTAACCATATATTTAACCTGTTTTTTGCCATTACATTATCCTTATGAGTCCTGAATGTTTTGTTGTTAGTTTGAGCATTAAACTTTAACTTGCAATTTTACCTAACTCTTTTGTTTTGAACCTGGAACTTTACGGGACAGTAGTGACTCTTAGTATTCTCACTTAATGTGTACATTATCTTTCTCTGTTCCGTTGTAGTGCCACACATTTGATATTCATGTATGTATTTAGTTGTACTGTAATTTTAAGTTAGATAGGGTGTAACCTGAATATTAGTTTATAAGTTCCTACCCTAAGTAGTAATTCATATATTAATAATTACTGTAGGGCTAACTCTATTTTTATATGTATGTATCTCTGTATCTATGCAGTGGGTGATGTAATTGTGGACGTTGAGCTATGGGAATTCCCCATCTGGCCGAGTAATGAAAGACATATGCGAGCAGCTTATCCCCTCCCTTTATGCGTCGTTGCCGGGCGCCGAGTTTAAACCTTAAACAGAGTGATGATGAATATACAATTCTTTCCGTAACCTAGTTGTGAAATGTTTGCTAATGAAGCTGCTAGAACCCAAATATGTAAGATTAACAGTCGAACAAGGCCTAAATAATGTCATTTGTGAGGATTTAAAGTCCCGTTTATCTTGGCCGTCACTAGATGGCATGAGCTGCTCTCAGATTCAGATTGAGATAGTGACAGAATCAGTATCTAAATTAAGTAAGGAATAAATCCCAAATTTTCCCCAATTCAATCAAAAGTCCTGGCGTCATGGGTACACTGCTAAATAAATTGTAAAGAGAGTTGAAACCCACCATATTTCAAAAACACCACCTCATTTGACTTGAGCAGTGGCGTCGCTAGCGTGCCCGGCGAGTTACTCGAGCCCCAGTCATCGTATCTAATGGACGTTCGTTTAGGTGAGTCGTCCACATTTCTTCTTCCTCCCCCTCTTTTTCTTTGTTTAATCCTTACTTATTATGGACTATATGAAGTAATATTGTTGAGAGTTTAACGTAGTCACTCAATCCCCAGTCATCGTATCTAATGGACGTTCGTTTAGTTCCCCAGACACCTGCGACGTCCGTGTGAGCACGACGATATTCCCATAGTATTGCCCGTAGACTTTTACATATACACTTACACTACCCACGAGTTATTTTACAAATCGAAAGTAGTTGATATGTTATTAATGATCCTATCAAGTGAACTTCTTTTTTTGTAGATAAGGAATAGAAATATAAAAGTGATATGATCTGTAACGGAAAGGAAAAATTCATATTCATTAACTGTTCTCTTTCTTTAAATTAAATTATTAGGAAAAAAATAATCAGGAGCGTGGAAGGGAACTTAGTGATTGTGAGCAATAATGTGATATTTGAATTGTACCTCGAGGCTAAACAAGCCCGAGTGATTGGGTGTTCTTGGTGATTATATTTCTTTTTAATTATTCCTTGAGGCTAGGCAGGCCCGAGAGATTATGTATTTCTAGTGACTATAACATTGTTAATGATGAACTGAAAATAATACTGACTTGGTGTGGGAATCGAGAAAATTACACGAGGAGAATATATTATATGGGTGAAAGATGAACACAAATAATCATTCTTATTGATTCGAGGCTATGCCAGCCCGAACAGGCAATTCAAACCCTTAAAAATGTCTCTGTCTTGAGGCCATTGTTGAGCCCAAGAGTAACGGCCAAAAAGAAAGTAAAGTACAACAACTCCGTACCTCGCGTGTATCAAATTGTTTCGTCTGGTAATAATGTTCGAGGAATGATCACCCAAAAACCTTGGTAACATATACAATCTTCTCTCATACTAAAAAGGGTCATGTAATTAGGAAATAAAAGAAATGTTTTTGTGGAAATTAACAATTATTAAAGTAGAGTAAAATATATATCATTTTCTTTTCTTTATTAGTAGACCTAATCAAGGAAATTATGTCCTCAAGCCAGATTCACTCCCCTTCCAATTCAAGATTCCTTCGCTGAGGGAACGACAACCACCTGTGGTACCGACTAAATCTAAGCTCGGCCAAAAACTATAAACGCTACCACAATATTTTAAATTTTTATTATAAACTGTTATACTAAGTCGGGTACCACTTGTATATCCATGGATGAGTTGATCAGTACCCACAACAGGTAAGAATATAAATACCATTAGCTTTACACTGGTGGGATAAAGTTGCAGGTTTTACACCGTAACAACACACACACACACACACACACACACACACACACACACACACACACACACACACACACACACACACACACACACACACACACACACATACAAACACGCACACACGCACACACACACACACACACACACACACACACACACACACACACACACACACACCAGTACCCATTTATCTTTCCCTTCCCCTCGCCCTCTTACAGATAACTGCCCCCCTGAGCCTCACACTTCCAACACATAAAGGCTTTACGGGAGATAACAGGTCCTAGGGGTGCCTATGATAACTTAAGGCCTGGAGGTGGCCATAGTGGAGCCCCTTCATGGTTCCCTGTGTGGCCCACCTCTCACCATTTCATCTAACCATAACTGAGTCTACACTGGGAAATAGGCTGGTGTTATTTACTGAAAGAGAGAGGGGCTATGAGAGAGAAGAATGACAATAGAGGGATATACAAAGCCAGGGAGTAGAAAAGACATTTTGACAGAAGGAAAGTTTTATGGAGCAACAGGATGATTTAGTGTAGTAAAAATACAATTTCTGATAACTAGCTTTTCTTACCTTTATACGTCATCTAGCTTATATTACTATCAAAGCCTACTAAATTGGACTTCTGCTAACCTTTATCGCGAGTCACTGTGTAATTAAAGTGAATTATAAAAGTATAAGCTACTGAATATACCGCCCTTCAACTTTTGGGGTGCTGTTAAGGAGAAAAATATACCTAAATTATGCTAACATGAATTATAGACACAATAAATAAGTGCTCTGTTCTTGGAGATCTACGATGCTTTATAACGCTTGCCCTCACATTTACCCTTTTCCTTATCGGTCTTCCCATTTCTTACCCTGTAGAATTCACATCTCACTTCTGTTGCATGGAAAACTCTCTCCTTTTATTCTACACAATTCTCAACTCACCACTTCCATCCTAACAGCCATTCATGGTCACTTTTCTCTATCCAGTGCTTCCGTCTCTCAAATCACTCTCCCTCCAGTTTTTCCCTTTGCTGTCCACATTTTTCCTTTCCATCTTTTACACACCTAACTGTTAACTCCATTATCTAATTCTTTCTTCATTTTCCACCTTACATTAACTCCTTTACTATTGTCTCCTCCATCTCACCTACTGTCTTTCCACACACATCTTGTTTTTCTCACCTTGTCCGCTTCCCTGCCTCGCCCCACTGGTTGTTTACCTTCCTCTCAACCACCCCTATCATTACCACCACTCTCAGCCTCGCACTAATAAACCAGTGGGACTTTACGCCACCCCAAGACCAGATCAACGAATGCTATGCCTTGTGGGCCCACGACCAGCATGTAATTTTACTCCATGCTTTGGTATCATCTCGCACACTCAATCGATTTCCTGATTATATGAACTTAAAGCCACACACACTATCCCACAGGTCATTCAGAATCGTAGCCACGGAAACACCACCATGCCTTGCTGAAACAACTCATCTCCACTCCCTCCTGCCAGTCCATGGTGCCCTTCCATTTCCCAGGCAAGGTTTCTATTGAACTGGAAGTAACCTACTAATACAGTTCCAACCATGAGAAAACAGCAAGAACTGGAATGGCACTCATTAATGCGCATACCACCGCCAAAGCCCATCATGCAGTTCCTTTTAATTCAGTCAAGTCTAATCCAGTATCAAACTCATAACCCTATAAGTTGTAACACCATAATTTTAAACTACCCATAACTCTTAATCATAATTTTTTTAACTCACTGTAACAGCTAACAAAAAGTGCAAATCATTTCATCCATCCAGACATCCATCATCCAAACCTACGTTGCCCCATGAGGAGCGTAGGAGCCCGGGACTAGGCAATTCGTCCCGACATTTAAGATGAGAGTGACCAGCCTCACTCATCCTAGAGTGGCATTACGTGAGCAATAAACCTCAACCATCCCTTGGATAATAACCTTCACCGACTCAATCCGATTGGAGCACAATAATTACCCATTAAAAAACCAGGCGCCAAAATATGGTTATATGGTTACCACCCAGCATAGTAAATAGTTTCCTGGTGTACGGGAAACCATTTGGCTTGTCACTCGCTGTGAAGTCACCCATAGGCAGAAGGAAGAGGAAAGAATGAAGGAATGAAAGACAGAAGAGGGAGTGTAAAGTCACCCGTAGGCAGAAGGACGAGGAAAGAATGAAGGAAAGAAAGATAGAAGAAGATGGAAGGAAAGAAGGACGGAGGAGAGGACAGGGCAGACACCCGAGAGCAGCACTACATTGAGTGAGTGGATGGTGAGCCCCCCCAGCATTATGGAAGGATAATATGTTGATACAAAAGAGAAACAAAGGTGCACTAAAAATATCATTTATGCGCAATACGGCTATGACGTAATCCTCACCTTTGTTATTAGGTACAGGTCTGCAAGTTTGTAGCCCTGTTTGTTACTGTACGGCAGCTGGAAAAAGACTAGTCCCCTATAAAAGAACATTTAAATCCGCTAGATCCGGATTTTTATATGGATCCGCGCCAAACTGTACACATTCGTAGCTGCCAACATCCTAAATATGCCTGATTTTTTTTTCATCAAGATCCATGCAATATTCAATGAAAATTTTACGAAAATGTCGAAAAACGCCCTATCTCGCAGTGCCAATTGAAAAAAAAAAAAAAAAATCCTGGATCCGCACATTTATCAGATCCGCACCAAAATTCAATGGAGTCTGCTCTGGGCTATTCTTCTACCAAGTTTCGTGGAAATCCGTCCAGTAGTTTTTGTGTAAACTCAAACCAACCAACAAACAAACAAACAATCGGACAGGGGTGAAATCATATTGTAACCTCCCTCGGGGAGGTAATTAGCCTGTGTGTGTGCGTGTGTGTGTGTGTGTCTGTGTGTGTGTGTAGCCAGTAGGTGTGTCGCACCCCTGCACGCCCTCATACCCAGATGTGATTCTCTTTCCTTTCTGTTGACTAAGTTCTGCTTTTGATTAGAGGCCACTTTGTTGAATGGCAGTAAGTTAGGTGCAGCTGGAGTTACACAGGCAGCGTAGCGACATTTTTATGAATACATTTACTGCACCTCCATTCACAGCTGGGGCATTTTACAGTTGGCCTGAAATTAGATAGGTTGGCGCATTGCAGGGTTAATGAAATGTGACATGTGTGTTTTATACCGCCCATGCCATGTACCAGTTCACTCAACAACATAAGTGCCTGACAGAATAGCCAAATGCCAGGACCGATAGGATATTAATTCCGTTGTTTATGAATATAAATTTTCTTTAAACTATACTTACTGTAGCCATATTTTACCAGATCAGTTTTATTACTTATATTCAACCCTTTCGATATGGTGTCGTCTTTTTCATTTTATATTTGCTATCTGAAAACTTTTTTTCTTTCAATTGGATAATTTCTGAATCTGACTGAGTACAGCTTTCATTAACTCTTTTTCTGAAAACTACTGTGGCCTTCTAAGCTGAATAGTATCGTCTGATATTACACGAGAATATAGTGAGACTAGCGTCTTCTATGATTTTAGTATATAAGGGGTGAAAATTAAATGGCTAAAATGAAACAGAACATAAAATCATAGGAATTACCAACACACAAGCTCCTCAGGCTATACCGAAAGGAGTCAATCCCCTCCCACCTTTTCTCCCCAGGGACCTGTATCTGCACTGACCAATTTTCTCCCTGTTGTTTCCCTCATGGACCTACTTTTCCCTAAGGGCCTATTATCACCCTGGACCTATATTCTCCTTATGAATCTATTTCCTTATGGACCTAGTTTCCCCATAGGCCTATCTTTCTCTATGGAACAATTTTCAGTATAGATTTATTTTCCCCAATGAATCTACTTTCCCACATGAGCCTATATTCTACCGTGAACTCACTCTCCATCATGGACCTGTAGCTCACGGTGGACCTATTTTTCCCATGGAACTGTTTTAATGAATTTATTTCTCATGGACCTATTTCCTCCATTAACTTGTTATCTTCAATGGCTTTATTTTCTTCCATGGATAAGGACCTAAACCCCACTACACACACATTCCATTTTTCTTCGCACCCACCCATCCTACTCATCCAGTGTAGTCTTTCTCAGTAGTGGCACGATGAATTAGCAAGTACCTTTCATACAATGCGGAGTTTCAAGGGATGGTGTGTGGGTGAATATATACCTATGTTATCAGTTGTGCCATCTTAATCATCCCTATTATCATCCTCTTCCACACCACCCTCACCTTCACCACGAACTTAGCCACCACGGTCATATAATCCTTCACCATGCAACACTATTCCATCCCTTTATCACCAGCATTTTCACCACTGACACCAGCATTTTGTCTCCACTCACGCATATGACCATCAACTGTCTACTCTTCCCACAGTCACAAGATCAGCGTCACCACCTTCTTTTCACCGTCTCATCGTGTTATTGTCACCAGCATTTTTCCCATTACCCTTACCATCCTAAAAATGCAACAGGAACGTAAGTTATATAAGCCATAGGAGTATTCGGGACAAACTGTATCTTTATCTATGCCTATTTATTAAAAAGGAAAATAATGCATTGTATCTAAATTCTACGGTACGAAAACGTAAACCTGGGAGCGACTGAGATGAAGTTGGGCAAATCCTGGGTTATAGGAGCCCCTCACCACACCCACTCATTACTACTCACCACACTAACCACAACATCTCACCACTGGTCACCACATCATCCCACCGCTCCTCACCACATTCTCTCACTACACCCTAAACCAACACACCTTCACCACCCACATTTACCACATCTTTTCATCGCACGTATCTGCCACACTATCTCAACAAAAGCATTTCACTACACCCTTTCACCACACTCTTATCACATTTTCACAACACCTCACCACATTCTCATTACATTCACACTACACCTTCACCACACCCTTTCTTCACACCCTCTGACATCTGCCGCTCACTACACCTCACCACACCCTCTCCATTCTGTCCTGAAGGCTTGTCTCATCCGTCTCACAAACGCGGTCTTACCATCTGCTTTGTTTCCTCACCCCACGTTCTCTCATAATCGCTCACTTTCGCATCCTACCTCACTTTTTTGCAGTTTCTGTAAATACCTTAAAGCCACCTTTGCTCTCCCTCATATTTCCTCAAAATTTTCTGTTACTATATCTTTTTCAATATTCACCACCAGCCCAAACACTCTGGATAACGTCGTCACTGAAGGCCAGGTAGGGATGAGCACAATGACGACTGAGGTAAATATGCAGTCATGGTGAAAAGTTTATCGTTTACACAGCAGCAGTGATCCTTGTCCTCAGTCTCACAGTGATATGATGACAACTTGTGTGTGTGTGTGTGTGTGTGTGTGTGTGTGTGAGAGAGAGAGAGAGAGAGAGAGAGAGAGAGAGATTTTGTGGTACTTAATTTCATATAAACGCCGATACAAAATTTTACAGATAATCTTTACTGTAGGATATATATTTTTCCTTTCACTTTATTATCACAGATCTGAAATCAACCAGATGTGGTAGGTAAACATTCACACTGATGCTTGCTATTTTGCTTCTGTACGTTCTATTATAACCAATAACTTGGACATATGAATGAAGGAAAAGGAGACTTGTGAGTATAATCCCACATAAGCACAAAACAATAATTAAAAGACGAGCGATAATCACAATGAGTTACCGTGTAACTGAAGTGGGTCTATAACTAAGGTAGAAATAATCTATTTTTGTCTGGGGTACAGTGGGGAAGTATACACGATTTTTCTCTATAACTAAAGAAAAGTTACTTATGCCAGTGAAGGTGGGAAGGAAAAGTGTTGGTTTGGAACACATACTACAGTCTTATTTTCGGTGTAATGCGTGATATATATATATATATATATATATATATATATATATATATATATATATATATAGATAGATAGATAGAGATAGATAGATAGATAGCTTTGTTTAAAGTCAGAAGTATTGCATCTAACAACACTAAATAGTTATGAATATGAGACTGGTTGTATTAATTCTATCTTAGGACAGAGCAAATGAGATTGAAGTGTCAGTATGAACAGCAAAGCCTGTTAGTCTAATGCCACGGGGAGATGCTGTGGAAGATATTTTCTTTATCACAGAGACTGGACGATTTTAATATGGCCATAAAATTATAGTACATCGGTGTCTAATTTAAGGGGGATGATTGAAGCAAAAGGATCATGATGTCATATTTTGAGGATAATTAGGGAAAAAAGTATGAGTACAGAGAATTTACACACACAGACACACACACACACACACACACACACACAGTTACAAAAAGAGCCTAAACTATAAAAAGGAAAATTATCAAGACCTAAAGAAGTATTTCTTAGAAGTTGATTGGGAAAATGAGCTTAGAGGACAAGATTTAAATGCTGTATATAAAAATTTTTGTGAATTTTATGAAATAGGAGTCCAGAAGTACATCCCACAGCACAAAGAAGCAGATAAGAAAATACAGAAATGGTTCAATACAGAAAGTAAAAAATCAAAAGAAAGAAGAGATTTGTTGTGGAATAGATACATAAGACACAATAGTGAAAGGGCGTATAATAATTACAAACAGGCAAGAAACGACTATACAAGAATAAGGAGGGGAGCCCAAAAACAGTTTGAGGAGGATATAATATATAAAAGTAGTGATCAACCAAAGCTGTTTTACAGCTATATTAGAAGCAAAACTAAAGTAAAAGATATAATACAATCCATTACGGACGAGGGAATCACTTATACACAAGAGAAAGATATTTGTGAAGCACTAAATAAGAATTTCCAATTAGTTTTTACAGAAGAAAAAAATTTTGAGAGGGACTATGTGGAACACGCATGTCCACACATTCTACCAGATATACAAATAGCAGAAAAAGTAATACAGGAGGAGCTAAGTAGATTAGACAAAGGAAAAGCAAGTGGTCCTGATGAAATTTCATGTTGGGTATTACGAGAATGTGCAAAGGAGTTAAGTAAACCATTATTTTTAATTTTCAAGAAATCCTTGAGTCAAGGGAAACTACCTGATATTTGGAAAAAAGCAAATATAGTCCCCTCATTCAAGAAAGGAAATAGACAAAATCCTCTCAGCTACCGACCAGTATCACTGACCAGTGTTGTAAGCAAGGTATTAGAAAAACTTATAAGAAAAGCTTGGGTAAATCATCTAGAAGAACACAGTATGATAACAGAAAGACAGTTTGGTTTCAGAAAAGGAAAATCATGTGTTACTAATCTGTTGAGCTACTATGACAGAGTAACAAACACAATACAGGAAAGGGAAGGATGGGTGGACAGTATCTATTTAGATTTCAAGAAAGCTTTTGACACAGTACCACACCAAAGACTTTTATGGAAACTGTACCATCAAGGAGGAATTCGAGGCAAACTGTTTTGTTGGATGCAAGACTTTCTCATAAAAAGAGAAATGAGGACAGTACTAAGAGGAAACTACTCATCATGGAAAGAAGTGACTAGTGGAGTACCACAGGGTTCAGTGCTGGCACCAATCATGTTTTTAGTGTATATAAATAATATAAACAGTAACACTGGAAATGAGAGCTATTTGAATATGTTTGCAGATGATGCAAAAATACAAAGGAGAATTACTAGCACAGACTCTTGTAGGGAGCTACAAGAAAAATTAAATAAACTTTATGAATGGAGTAGTACATGGCAAATGGAATTCAATGTGGACAAGTGCCATGTAATCAAGTTTGGTAAAAGTGGAAAAAGACCTGATTGGGATTATAAGTTAGGAAATAAAACCCTATACACATCAGAAAGAGAGAAAGACCTAGGTGTGATTATCAATAACAGACTATCTCCGGCTGACCACATCAGCGAGAAGGTACGGAACATGTATACACTGCTTGCAAATATGAGAATAGCATTCACCTACATAAATGAAGACATGCTAAGAAGGATAATAACATCATTCATTAGACCAACCCTGGAATACGCATCAGTAGTCTGGAGTCCTCATCTCAAAAAGCATATAGACAAGATTGAAAAAGTTTAAAGGGCCGCTACAAGATGGATACCAAGCTTAAGGGACCTAAGCTACGAAGAAAGACTAAATAAACTAAATCTACCAACACTACAGGAGAGAAGGAAAAGAGGTGACATGATAATGCTATATAAGTGCATATCAGGAAAGGAGAAAATAGACATAAATGATTACTTAACATATGGAGAAGCATCAGCTAGAGGACACTGCAAAAAACTGCATAAGAAGAGAGGTGATAAAGACGTAAGGAAATTCAGTTTTCCAAACAGAGCAATTGATCAATGGAATGCACTACCGAATGAAATAGTGTGTGCCAAAACAATTCACAAATTTAAGGATATGTACGATAAATATGGTTTAAGACACGGGACAGTACGAGCTTGACTCATTCCTGTAAAGATACAATTAGGTAAGAACAATTAGGTAAGAACACACACACACACACACACACACACACACACACACACACCATACCATAACCCAGCCTCTCAGTAAATCACACCATACAGTCATTCCATCCACAAGTACCGGTAACACAAGCTCACTCTGACACCTTCTCCCTCCAAAATCTAAGCAGCATCATAGGATCTACCCAGTTGTTCTGAGGGATCTCTCTTAGCCTGAATAAATTTGTCTGGTGGTGGCTGTATACATATATAAAGGATCTTATTGTACTGAACAGGTGAAGCCATAACTATCCTCTTTAAAATTGGCGTTTGATGCATGTTGCTGGCCAAGGCTTTGTTGCACAGTGGCTGCCTTACTTTATGGCCTTACATTATGGCGCCAGAAAAAGAAAGATGGGTAATAAAATAGTCCGTGCGGAACCTTCCAAAATTAATGTGTGTGTGTGTGTGTGTGTGTGTGTGTGTGTGTGTGTGTGTGTGTGTCTGTCTCTGTGTGTGTGTGTCATTTGTTTCATTTACATCATTTTTGCTTCCTCCTCCTCAGCCTCCCACTGTGCTTCCCTCACTTTCTTCACTCTGACTCTCTTTCCCTCTCTCATTTTTAACTCTCACCCACTTCCCTCGCCCTCCCCGCTTCCCTCTTTCCCCTCTCCTCTTTCATCCTCGCACTTTTCACCCTGTTTCTTTTCCCCAACCCTCTCCTTCACTCTCATATAACTTTTCCCCTTCCTGCCACTTCCGATTTTTTTTTTAGTTCATTTCTTTTTCATTACATGTTTGTCATCTTATCCCATATAGACTTTTTTCCATTTACCCTTTCTTCATCCCACTCTGCTGTGCCTTCATTTTTCTCTCTCCTTGCCATGCTTTGTACTATTACTTCCTTCGGATTCACTTCTCCTCAAATTCTTCCTCTCCCTGTTTCTTTCGGCTTTTAATCTAGTACTACTACTGCTACTACTACTACTACTACTACTACTACTACTACTCTCTCTCTCTCTCTCTCTCTCTCTCTGTCTGTCTGTCTCTCTCTCTCTCTGTCTGTCTGTCTGTCTGTCTCTCTCTCTCTCTCTCTCTCTCTCTCTCTCTCTCTCTCTTTTCTGTACTTTCGTCACTGATATTGCACTTTTATCCTCAGTATTTTCCCTTCCTCTTACAGTTTCAGTCCCGTGTTCTCCCACAATTTTCCTTTACTTCTTCCCCTCTATTCTGGTCCTTGCCTCTCACCATCCTCTCTCTTTCATTCTCTTCCAACCCCACCCTCATCCTATCTATCTATCTATCTATTGCCAGACGCCTCAATCCCGTTTGGGGTGGCCACAAACAAATAGCCTCCAAGTCGCCCTGTCCCCCGCCATTTCACTGCCCTGCTTCCAACTCACACCCCCCTCTCTCATATACCTCTCCACCCCATCCCTCCATCTCATCCTCGGCCTCCCCCTCCCTCTTCCCTCCTCCACCTCACTCACATACACTCTCTTCGTCAGTCTTTCACCCTCCATTCTCTCCACATGGCCAAACCACCTCAGTGTGTTCCTCATAACGCTTCCTATCACATCCTCATCCACACCACAACGCTCCTTTATATCCTCATTCGTCAGCCTGTCTCTCCATGTGACTCCACAGGCTCCTCTTAAATAACTCATTTCCACTGCTCTCACTCTTGACTTGTGTCCTTCCAACAACGTCCAAGCTTCACTTCCGTACGTCAGAGTTGGTATCACAATACTGTCATGTAGTAACTTTTTCACTTCCAAGCTCACTTCCCTGTTTCTTGTCACTGCTTTCAAAGAAACAGCAACCTTTCTTCCCTGCTGTACCCTTTCAAGCACTTCACCCTCCAAACCTCCATCCTTACTCATCACCATACCCAAGTACTTAAACGTACTCACATTTTCCAATTCCTCACCATCCAACCTCGCTGTACATTCACTGACTTCACCTCTCTCAAAGACCATCACTTTACTCTTCCCTACATTCACCATTAGATTCCGTTTCGTTCACACTCTCCCAAACTCATCCACCAAGCCTTGCAGCTCCCCTTCGTCTTCACTGAACAACACAGTATCATCTGCAAACAACAGTCCAGCGAGTTTCCAAACACTATCCTCTCTCACCAGGGTCACTCCAACATCCACTACCCTACCTTGTACCCCTTTTATTACCCCATCCATGTACAGATTGAACAACCATGGAGACATGATACATCCCTGTTTCAACCCAACTTTCAAAGAGAAAAATTCACTTAGTTCACCATCCACACGCACTGCAGCCTTTGCACCATCGTACATACTCTTCACAGCATTCAACAACTTCCCATCTACCCCATATATTCCTAACACTTTCCACAATCCTTGTCTATCCACCCTGTCATATGCTTTCTCCAAATCCATGAAAGCCGCATACAACTTCTTTCCCTTCTCTAGAAACTTTTCCACTAAAGATCTAAGAATGAATATCTGATCTACACAACCTCTTCCCTTCCTAAAGCCTCCCTGTTCTTCTCCAACTATTTTCTCTGTTCTTTCTCTAACTCTGTCAATAAGTATCCTACCATACACTTTTCCTATTATACTAAGAAGACAAATGCCCCTATGATTACCACACACTTCTTTTTCCCCTTTTCCTTTGTACAAGGGAATAATTATACCTGACTTCCAATCCTCCGGGACTCTACTTTCCTCCCAGGTCAATCTGCACATCTTCCACATCCATTCTACTACTATCTCTCCCCCATGCTTCAGCATTTCACCACACACTTCATCAATTCCTGGGGCTTTCCCCGATTTAACTTTCTTCATTGCTTCCACAACTTCTATCCTACTGATTTCTTCCTGTCTTCTCACCTCCCTCCTTCTCCCAGCCATTCCTCAGCCACTTATACTCGCATTACTTCCATCCTCTATGTTCAACAATTCCTTAAAGTGTTCTCTCCATCTGCTCACTTTTCTCTCTTCTCCACTAGTAATCTACCATATTTATCTTTCACTCCCCTGCTAACTTCACTTCCACCCTGTCTTACTCTTTTCATCTCTTTCCAGAACATTTTCTTACAGTCCCTCCACTTTACACTCAAATTCCTTCCAAATTCCTCATCCACTCTCTTCTTACTCTCTCTTACTAATCTTTTCACCTCTTTCTTTCTACATATAACTCTCTCTTCCGCCTCTCAACTTCTTCCACGCCCCTATTTCTCATCCATTCATTGTATGCTTTCTTCTTTTGTGCCACAG
The DNA here is from genome assembly GCF_032717465.1 of Coenobita brevimanus. Lineage (NCBI taxonomy): Eukaryota > Metazoa > Arthropoda > Malacostraca > Decapoda > Coenobitidae > Coenobita > Coenobita brevimanus. The sequence goes on along the minus strand of NC_136959.1, from coordinate 31,553,804 downwards.
CCTGTCTCACCTCTTCAGTCCACCACGCTGTTCCTTGCACCCCCCTCCGTCTTCTCTTCCTTCCACACACCACATCACATGCTGCACATATTTCTTCTGTAAATATCCTACACACACCTTCCAGGTCTCCCATCTGCTCCAATTCATATTTGCCCAATCGTTCCTCCACTTCTCTCTTATACTGTGCATTTTTCTCATCCTCTTGTAACCTTTCCACTCTCCTTGCAACTACTCCTTCCTCTCGTCTTTCCCTTCGTCTATTCCTCCAACTTACTTGAATTCTAATTCTGGCCACCACCAAGTAGTGGTCAGAAAGTCCACTCCCCCAACCTCTATAAGCTCTTGCATTCATTACACATCTTCGCATCCTTTCATCCACACACACATAATCAATCATTGCCTTCCATTCATTCAGTTCACCACCCACCCTTCTCATCACTCTCAGTTGATATTCCTTCTTTCATCCTCATATCTTTTCTTCGTCACTTCTATAACGACATAATAAATTAGAATAAAGAGAATTAAGTCAAAAAGCAATACATAGATGTGAAACCACTTATGAAGCCTCGCACTAGGAACACTTTGCTTGTGAAAAACCTTTGGGATATACAGAGAAGCACTTTACAGGACTTCGCAAGAGAAGCAACGTGCGTGTGAAACTCAGGATGTTACTGACTGAGGGGGATACTCCCAGAGGTTTCACATATAACAGGTTCAGCAGATGTAGGTTGATTCGGAACCTTTGAGGGTTTCGCTAACGTAAAGCACAATACTTTGCAAAATACCTTGTGTGTGAAAATCCTTAGGCGTGACTGGCTGACCGGGCCCCTTAAAAGGATGCTCCTGCCTATGGAAAGAGAGAGGAACGAGACAGCAAAGCAACTGGGCATTGACATAACACGAAAAATACAAAGACGTAAATCAAATCAGTTAGAGAATGAACAGGTAAAACAGTCCTGGATAGATGCGAGACTGTATGAGGCCTTGATAAAGCGAAGTGCCATGTGAATCCTCCCTAGAGTGAAGCGTGTTGGGTATGGAAACCCTTAGGAAGCTAAAGTAAGGCACCATATGAGGCTTCGCTACCGAAAAGTACTTACAGTGTGAATGACTGGGCCGCTCCTAGAGACGCCTCTTCATTTATAAAGGACACTGTAAAGAAAAAGATAGCCAGAAGAAAAAGAAAAGGAGTATACTTTTTATGATGACATATGGACGAAAAAAAGCAAAACATACTCGCCATCAAACTATAGGAAAGAAGGTACACAGAAGTAAAAGTAGAATGAACAGATAATAGTGAGAAAAGAGAAGAACGAAAAATAAGTACTAACCAAACCTGATGGAAAGCAATACAGAAGAATAGAAAAGAATGAAGTAATAAGGAAAACTGGAGAGAGGACAAGATATTGGGAAGGCGTCTGGAGAGAGAAAAAAATAAGACTGATGTGAATGTGGTAGATCGTCAAGGGATATACGAGAGATGTGTCATAAGAAAATAAATAAAAAATGGGAAAAAATTGAGAAAGTAGATGGGTAAGAGAATGAAGGATGAAGAAAATTAGAGAAGGACAATAAGAAATGAAAATAATGAATGGGAAGAGAACCGAAAAATGAAAGAGAGAGAGAGAGAGAGAGAGAGAGAGAGAGAGAGACTAAAGGTGATTGATTATTCGGTTAAAAAAAAAAAAAAAAAAAAAAAGCAAATCAAGAACAAGGCTGAGACAAGGTGAGAGAGAGTATAAAGAGTGCTTGGGTGTCCAGGAAGAAGAAACTGATAGTGAGTGAAGATAATAACTCACTAGATTTTCCTTAGTCGTACTTAAACCTCTCAGGATCTGACCTCAGGCATGATAACACAAATACATCGTTACATTATATTTCTTTACCCTTTGGTTTAATTGTCAGTTGTATGATCAAATATAACTGACGGAAGGTGGAAATGAGAACTGCAGGAGGTGGAGAGGAGGGTGGGAGTTTGGGAAGCATGGTGGATGGAGGAAAGTGAAGAGGGAAGGGATGGAGGACTATAAAGCGTTGATGGGCAATTTTACAGTATTTTTCGTCCCAGTCCTTCATGCATGCAACAGGCCTACTCTGGAACTGTCTCCCTCTGTCTGCATTTCCTACTGCCTATGAACTCCAGTCCTTCAAAAGCAGTGTGTCCAGGCATTTCGAAATGAACGGATCTTGAATTTGGCTCTCTGTTATCTTGTTTTTGTTTTTTCTTGAAGGGAACAGTTTGCAGGCTCCTGGCCTTTGGTTTCTTCTACCTTGCATTAAAAAAAAATAGTTGGAATTCATTACTGATATTACACTCAGCATCATGTATCAAAATTCCTGGAGCCTCACACATCATCATAAAATAAAGGGCAGTTAATTTTGTCTTCCTATAGAAAGAAAATATGAAGATGGCAAGTAACGTTTCCAACAACTTCTTATGATTTAACTGAATTTGCTTGAATTCAATAGCATAACATCCATTATTTGTTTTTGTTTTTATATATAACATTTACTTATTCCTGATAGGTGTTCATACTGATAGACAGAACAATGTATAACTTAAAAAGCAGACATAAAGGCAAATCAGTAGATATAATGGTCAGTTTTAGTAAACAGTCTTACTATATTACCATGGAGAACAAAAAATATTCAGAATGATATTTACTGCACAAAATGGTATGGGCAAAAAAAGATTATTTTCAGCGGACAGACAAAAAAACATTCAGCAAAGCGATCAAAATGCATGAAAATAAATCCATATCAATCAATTCATAAGGCCACAGTAAAATCCATCCATAATACTAGTCTCCAACTTATAAAGGTCACTCCACTGAATCCCCCCCCCTCTCTCTCTCTCTCTCTCTCTCTCTCTCTCTCTCTCGAAATTTCCCCAAGTTGAGAAAACATCAGGTCTTCATTGGTTACTGTGTCTTAATGCCTTGGTCCTTGGCGAGTGGGCGAGAGCGACGGGGGGTGCGGGTGGGGGGTTGGAAGGTGGTAGGACGAAGCAAGGTGAAGGAAAAGAGGCTGTGAGTAATAAAATATGATACGGTGCGGTTTTGTAAGGAAAGAAGAGGAAGTATAACAGAAGTAATGTAGATGGTGAGAGGGTGCTATCAAACTGGGCAGCATATCCAGTGGTAGGGGAGGAACTGAGGGAAGGGTAATGGTGGAGCAGGAAATAAGACCAAGGCAATAGTGAGAAATAGGGAAAAGAAGGGACCAACTGTAAGGGTTAAAACAAATGTATGATAGTAGGAGGTAGGCAGAAATTCCATTACCACCATCGGTATCTTCTAATAAGCAATTTGTTAAACGTGTCTTTAGATGCAGTTTGTGTTGCTGCAGGTTATTGCATAGGCAACGTCACTAGAACATGGCAATGGCGTTGACTTCCAGGTCCTGTTAAAACTTAAAATCGTTTCAATAGTACTACAACTCCAGAAAGAGTATTATGTTGCATTTCGTGCTGTATGGTTTTTCAGTAGACAATTCGTTTTCCGTTAACAGGAGAGGAAGACTATGCAGAATTTTACAGTCCACTACATCTCTCCATGAAAAGCGTTAGAGTTATGAAATCTTCCCACAATGGCTTAGGTCGTACTGATAAGATGCGAATAGGTAAGAAGTGGGGGTACATGTGAAACAGTTGCTTGTGTGTGTGTGTGTGTGTTTGTGTGTGTGTGTGTGTGTGTGTGTGTTCAGTTAGGAATCTACAGCTTCTCACAAAATACGACCCTTTAATTGATTTATCTCCAGGCACTTTCTCTCAGCTTGGTGAACAGGGACATGGACCTTAGGAGAGGTGTCCATCAAATCCGCCGGCCCAAGAAAAACAGAGCCTGTTAATCTCACTTGTTAAGAGAGCGCGTACTGCTGCTGAACCACTGGTGTTGTGTTTCTAGGAGAGTGTAGTGTTTATAGAAGGGAGTGAAGCAACGGTGTTCTGCCATTCATCAATATGTACTGACCCACAAGGTGTTGGTTGGCTGGATTTTCAGTTACACTCTTGCCCCTTCGTTGCAATACGCAGAGTAGACCCTCTCTTGCAACACGTAGATTTATCTAACACAGTGCACTGACTTTCTCTCTTTATCTGAAATTCTCTCTCTGTAAGGCTGCAGTGGGGTGAAGAACACGTCTCTGAAAATATCTGCAGTACAATCTTTCATTCCCACCATCGCCTTCTTCCTCCGCATTCTTCATTCTCTCCTTTACAATCATCTCTGTCTGTATTCCTCGTTCTGTTCCCTTCCTTATTCTTTCTTCCTCTTGACCTCTTCTTAAATATTCTCTCCCTTCTTCCTTTTTCTTCCCGCCCTTCTTCTCCTCCCATTAATATTCTCTCTCCTACATTCTTTTATTCTTCCCTTCCCTTTTCATATCCTACTCACTCCTAAGGGCATAGGTTGGTCTCCTGTGACTATATTATCTGGACTACGAAAGACTGGCCTTAGTCTCCCACTCACACTCCAGGCTCCTCTTCTAGGTTCACCGGCTCCGAAAAACAATGACTGGTCGTTACCTCTTCCTTTGTTATTACACCCACGGGCGGTAGGGTGAAAGAGTACGAGTATTACTCTGAGCCATGCGCACAGGAGGTAGCTTGCGTGTGGGGATGGGGGGGGGGGGTGCGGGGATGTCTGTGTATGTGTGAAAGAGGTAGACTTCGAACCACATGAAGGGACAAGGTCAAGCAGTATACGTGTAACTCTTGACTGATATGGAATTACTTATTGCATCTGAGTCGTGTAAAGAAAAGATTGTTCAACGAAATTGGCTGAGGTGGTGTCACACACTAAAAATAACCCGGAATAAATGCAGATAGAAAAAAAATTACAAATGAGTCAGGATAAAGTCGAAAGATATTGACAAGTGTATGACTGCCTCTGGAATACTGTAGTAAACAGAGTATTCTACACTATGCAAGAGATTGACCATAAACGAGGGAGGAAAAAAATATATCTGATAACGAATGCAAGCAGCAACTCCGAGCCATTTTGCCTGGAAAGGGTTTGCTAGAAATTGGCTACTTACCAAACTGAGAATCACGACGAGGTTATAACCCTCAAGTTGTGAATCCCCGAGCCAGCATTCTCTGCAATCAGCATCTTATGCAATCGTCGAGCGACTCAGGAGATAAATAAGCTAAAAAGACCGTGGGAGACGAGAAACCTTTAGAAAGCAGTTTGTGGTAAAAAAAAAAATTTGCTTGGGAAATGTACGTATGTTGCCTAGATGCGGCGTGCGGGGATTTTGTGTGGATGTGGGTGAACGGTGTTGTGTGCGTGTGTGTGTGTAGGTTGTGGTGGTGTGGTAATAAGTATGGATCGCGGAGGTGTGGTTTTAAGTGCAGAGGTGTGGTGGTGTGTGTGTTGTGGTGAGGTGGTAAGTGTATGCTGTGGACGAAAAATAATATGTGTGCGCTGTGGAGGGCTGGAGTGGGTTTAAGGATTGTGGCGGGGTACGTGTGGGTGTGATTGTGGTGGTTATAGACTTAGTAAACCCGCCCCTGTGAGACCAACACAATCCAGATGACAACAACCCTGTACCCCTGTCCATCATATACTGACACTGACTTCAGTGTTATGCATCAATGGCAATTTATTCCGGAAAACCCATCAGCATCTTGGTCGTTTCTCAAGGAAGGAAAAGAATACGTAAGGCTTTTTCCCTACGTGGAGTCCAGTCACTGACAAAAAGAGGGAGACTGGAGGCGCGAGCAGAGAATGGAAGAGTGTGGAGTACGGATTTCTCGTAACAGGATGGCCGCTGTGAAAGTAAAGGAAGGAGAAAAGGGAAATCTGGGAAAGACGATGTTTGTAGAGGAGGAGGATGAAAAAGCAGAAAGATGAATAAAAAAGGAAAGCCGACGAAAGAGGAATGGAGGAGAATGAACGGACAGAGGTAAATGATGAAAACTTGGAGAGTGGGAGATTGGACGCCTTTGTTGAGGCCTTACGCAGCAGAGGTTTGTCGTGATAACCCTGCTGGCCCACTGCTCTTACTTATTGCACTCACGCCCCCCTCCCCCAACCTCTCTCTCTCTCTCTCTCTCTCTCTCTCTCTCTCTCTCTCTCTCTCTCTCCACACACACACAAACACACACAGGAAGGACGTATCGAAAGGAAGCTAGCCCAAACTGCCAAATTCTTATTGCTCTCTCTCTCTCTCTCTCTCTCTCTCCAGCAGGGTTGGAAAAAAATCAGTTTTGAAAAAATCAAACAAATCGATTTTTTTTATTTAAATTGGATTTTGTTTAAATCATTTTTTTTTCTTAATCTGTGATTTTCTTTCTAGCCTTGTTTGTGCCTTTGAGAAATCTGTCCAAAGAATACTACACTGGGTCTTTTTTCCTCCCACTTGCTGCAATGCGTCCATTAGGCTTGATTATATATCAGTGTTCAAATAAAGACTTAAAAAAAAGAATAATGTGAATGGGAAGTGGAAGTAAGGCAGTGCACCACAGGCTAGCACTACATAGCATGCGGAATGTTACTCACACTCAGGGTTGGAAAAACTAGCATATATATATATATATATATATATATATATATATATATATATATATATATATTATTGTATTTAAATCAGATCTTTTAATTTAAACTGACTGTTTTACTTAAATGGAGTTTTCAAAGTTATTTTTTTTTTTCACTTTTATTAAGACTTTTTCTTTTGTACTAAGCCTTTATTGATGTTATATGAAAACATATTTTGGAATCATGCATTTATTACCCAAAAGTTGCTATACAACTTGAAAAGACCTGATGCATTAAAGGCTTTCCTAACCGGAGCATTTATTGCTACTATTAAAGAGCCTACTTTCCTCTGTTTTTTTAATATCTACCTTGTAACAAAAGGCAATCACTGTGCCTGACCTGATCAAGATCAGTACAGGAAGTGTACAGGCCAAGCAGACGATGCATTTGTACAATACACATCCATTACATTCTCTGTCTTCTTCACTTTTACTGTATTTATATAATAAAAATCCATTTTGATTTAAATCATGATTTCTTCACTCTGATTTAAATCATTTGATTTAAATCATAACATACCTGCTCTCTGGTGTCTGATAGGAATGAGGTATAGATCAAAAGTGACCGAGGCAGAAACTCGATTGTATTCCCTTGATCACAGCAACTGTTGTCGTGATCATCACTGTTGTGGAGAGAGAGAGAGAGAGAGAGAGAGAGAGAGAGAGAGAGAGAGAGAGAGAGAGAGAGAGAGAGAGAGAGATACCTCTGTGAGATGTTTTTACCTTAAAGTCATTTAACAGTAGCAGAAAACATGGGAAACGCTCTGCTGTTGCAACCCTCCATCTGAACAAGCGCATACCCCCTCCCACCTCCCTGCACACCTAACCAAGCGCATAACAGCCCTCACCCCCCCCATCTTTTCTAATAAAGGTGGGCTTAAGGAGAACGCCTTGAGGACACATAACCTGGGCCCTTCAGAGTCCTAGCCCAGGTCGCCTTGAAATAAGGATTGTTTTTTAGTTTTCATTATTAAAAAAAAAAAAAAGTACTTAAACCACAGCATTCTATCCATCAAAAGGCACCAGTTCACTGTAAGACAAATATCTATCTATCTCTCTATCTCTTGCCAGACGCCTCAATCTCGTTTGGGGTGGCCACAAACAAATCGCCTCCAAGTCGCCCTGTCCCCCGCCATTTCACTGCCCTGCTCCCAACTCACACCCCCCTCTCTCATATACCTGTCCACCCCATCCCGCCATCTCATCCTCGGCCTCCCCCTTCCTTTTCCCCCCTCCACCTCACTCACATACACTTTCTTCGTCAGTCTTTCACCCTCCATCCTCTCCACATGACCAAACCACCTCAGTGTGTTCCTCATAACGCTTCCTATCACATCCACATCCACACCACAACGCTCCTTTATATCTTCATTCGTCAGCCTGTCTCTCCATGTGACTCCACAGGCTCCTCTTAAACAACTCATTTCCACTGCTCTCACTCTTGACTTGTGTCCTTCCAACAACTATGTGAAATTTCATGACTCTATAGTGAATACTTTCTTGAGTTCTGGCCCGGAAACGAAATCTCTACACCCGGCCAGCCGCCCTGCCACCCATCTCTACGAACGGACACCTGTTGATCCCAGTGATAACAACACCCTCCTCTGACTGACAGGCGGAGGGTAAAGAGAAAATACGAGTATCCTACTAATAAAGAGGGAGAATAGTATAAAGAACAGGGGTTTTGTAGGCTGAAGAAGGTAGGCGAAAAAAAAAAAAAAAGACACAAGGAAAGGTACAGAAAAAACGAGTGACTAAAATAGTGACTACAAAGGCTCCCTGGAATTGAAAAAAAAAAAAAAAATGTTGAAAAAGGGAAGTCAAACAACACACACACACACACACACACACACACACACACACACACACACACACACACACACACGCACACAGCTTGCCCCACGCAGTTTTAATACACAGTCTGTAACACTTTCTTAAACAACACGTAACGTAGGTGGAGCATGCACACCTAGAACTGATGAGACTTTGACCAAGGGCATGGGCGGTAAAGCAAGAAGATGGAAGAGTAGAAGAAACTTTGCTGATAGACAATTTAATTATCAGGAGGGTAAGAGAGAGCGGACGAAAAGATAATCAGAAGCGAGAAAATGAGGAAGTGGGGATGAAACTGTAATAGGAAAAACAGGAGAAAGGAAGAAAGTGATAAGAGAAGGTGGAGATCGAGACAGAAGGGAAGAACCTATTGATGGAAATGGGGAGGGGGGAGACGAGGTAAAGGATGAATGGAATATTAATACAAACAGAAAGAGGAGGGAATCAGTAATGGAAGAAAAGCTGGGAAGCGTACGAGATGCAGGAGGAAAAGAGAAAAAACACTGACATATTGGACAATTATACCTGCAGAAACAAAAGTACCAACAAGAACGTTCAGGAAATATCTACCATAAAAAAGAAAAGACAAAGCAAAGATGTCAAAAGAAACTATTATAGATTCAATCAGTCCATGTTAAAATGGCTGACTCACCATCTTCACTGCGTTGCTTGATGTGAAAAATTGACCCAGAGGATGTGGTTCATACGCCAAGTAGTTTTTCAAATCCTCATAAGGCAACTGTGGGTGAAAATTACACTCTTTCATGTTTTGGTGTGTCGCGGTGGTGCCCATTACAAAAAACAGCTCGAGACTCATCTACCTTCAGAGCACGGCGAACACTCTTAGGGGTTGGTTGTGGGTGTGTCTGGTCTCTCTTCTTAAAGTTGGTTGGTCTGTGAGGCCCCCAAATTGATCTGGGGTGGAAAGCCTCCCTGCTTATCTGTGAAGCGATATTAAATAAAGAAATAGAAAGTTTTGTAGCTATTGTTATGGGTGTGTATATTACAGTGCACTCTTAACCCTTAATTAGGCACCAAAAGGGATAAGATAAAGTTTACAAGAAAACTAACTTAACTTTACTGTACACTATAACAAACAGTACACAACCAAAGAAGAAACCAGGGTTCGTTTTACAAAAGGGAGGATTCACATAGGCCTCAGGATACAAATATAAAACAAGTTATTTCTTACCTAACCAGAATACACTCAGTGGAAGCTAAATACTCACAAAGCTCAAGGAAACGTGGAGACTTCGAAGGTTAAATCCAGATATAAATCACACACTAGTGTAAATGGAGGAGTGAATAAAAAATGGGACATGGTACACAAACACCGTGTTTTGTAATCAAAGTCACGTACTGAGTAGAGTTGGGGAAAAGTGCAACACAATGTGACAAAAGTGTAAAGGGACAGTAAATGTGTACAAATGTGTACAAATGACAAAATGTGTAATGGGATGTGTGTACAAAAAGAGACAAAATGTGTACAGGGATGTGTGTACAAAATAAGACAAATGGTCTCTCCACACTTTCCTAGAGCTTATAAAGGAGACTTACTCCGCCTTTCTCAGCTAATTAACCACTAGGCTGTCTTAAAAATAATCTCTGTCCATACAGAAACAATAGAGGCACCTGCTACCCATGAGGGCCTCATACACTCCACACAGAACCAATTGCATGCCATCAAGAACGTGACGAAAGCGCCATTTAGGCTTGTCATTGGCAAACATCCCTACTTTGCTCCTCCCACATTATGTCACACCCACAGTTCAAGGACAAGAGGAACTTTCTACGTAATTTGTGAGAAAAACATCTGGTGTGTTATCAGTTGAGAAGGCAAAAGTTGACCACTTGGGTAAATAAACGTGGGGAATAGGGTTACCCTTACAGTCCGCAAAACTGAGAAGAAAAAAGATTTATGTTCTTGACGGCTCGCTTCTCTCTCCTTTTATTATCATCTTATCTTCTATTTCACCCATTCACCACTGGGGTAACTACGCCAGTGACACTATGTTAAGATTAATGAAGAATCTTAAGAACGTGACAATTAATGTGTGTTTTATACAGTATACTTCACTAGTCAAAAATGTTGTTCATATGCCAATATGAAATAATGTCAAAATATCATAAAAAATACATCCACTAAATTTTGGTCTTTTTGCTTTCATTAGGCGCAACTATGCATGACTTAGGATTGTGCATCCAGCTGCATGAGGTTCCACTATCTCCCTGTCTGAACCAGTACTCTACTTATACCCACCTGACCTTTATGTATACTAACAGTTTAAAAATATACTGCAAAATATTCTTTAATAAATGAAGAAAATCCTTAGCCAACTAAATCACGGGCAATGCATATGGTTTTAACTTTTTAGTGACATTTTCATGAGAAAAAAGCTATATTAATATCTTAATTTTTTCTTCCTGCGTTGGTTTTCCCGTAAGTTAGGCTACCTGGTAGTCTCAGCATCAGAAACGCTACTTGTTAGGATGATTTAGTAGTAGTAGTAGTAGTAGTAGTAGTAGAAGTACTAGTAGAATCAGAAGTAGTAGTAGTACTAGTAGTAGTAGTACGAGTAGTAGTAGCTGTAGTAGTAGCAGAGAGAGAGAGAGAGAGGGAATCGTTACTTACTTGACATTCCAAGGTATGTATGTATATATGTATCTATATCCATCTATCTACCTATCTATATATCTAAAAGATCGAACTCACCAAAATGGTTTGATGGCAACTGTGCCAGAGCAACAGCCCAAAAGTCATTAGCATATAACTCTTACTTAAAATCAAAAACATCTGAATCACTCTCCCAATTTAAAATTGCTAGAAATCATGCAAAAGCTATATTAAATCTATCTAAATCAAACTTTCTTCAAAAGCAAGCATCAAAACTACTTAACAACCCTAATGAGAATAGAATATTCTGGTCAACTCTTAATTCTTTCAATAATAACTTTAACAAGTCATCTTCCATTCCCCCACTAAAATCTTCAGATGGCAACATTACAAATGACCCACGTGGGAAAGCAGATATTTTTGCCAGTACCTTTGCCAGAAACTCTACCATAGACGATACCAGCCAGAATGTCCCAGTACTGGAACTTGATTCTCCCGAAATTGCCCCGCTTAAAATACAGACAAGATACGTAAAATCCATCCTAGACAATTTACCTACCAACAAAGCTCCAGGCCCAGATGGAATTCCTCCAACTGTTTTGGAAAAGTGTTCCCCCGAACTTGCCTCTGTCCTAGCTAAAGTATTCAGACTATGCATACGTACTTCTTTATTCCCAAATTCATGGAAAGAAGCCAATATCCACCCAGTTCCGAGGAAAGGAAGTTCGTCTGACCCCTCCAGTTACAGACCAATAGCTGTCACATCTTCTCTTGGTAAGGTATTTGAAACTTTAATTAATAAGCACATTGTTAAACATCTTGAATCCAACAACTTAATTAGTGATAGACAATATGGTTTTTCCCACGAAAGATCCACCATTGACATACTCAATCTCTTAACTCATACCATTCATCAATCAATTGATCTTTTTGGAGAAACTCATGCAGTAGCTCTTGATAGCTCTAAAGCTTTCGACAAAGTATGGCACCGTTCCCTGCTGTCCAAACTCCTTTGCTATGGACTAACGTCTTTTGTTCCTTTGATTTCTTCATATCTTGGTGACAGGAAAATAAGAGTAAAAGTAGGTGATGTATATTCCAACTTCCACTCAATTAACACCGGCGTGCCGCAGGGATCAGTTCTGGCGCCAACCCTATTTCTGGTTCATATTAATGATCTCTTATCTGTCACCCACAATCCCATTCACTCATATGCAGATGACTCAACACTACATAGTTCATTCACACTCAGAGATCTATTTACAAAGTCTAATATCTCCACCTTTCAACTCAATACAGCCATCTCCATAAATCAAGATCTATCTACAATCAGTGAATGGGGACAAAACAACCTTGTCTCTTTTAATGCTAGTAAAACTAAATATATACAGTTTACTAATAGACAGATATTGCCAGATTACCTTCAGTGCTACTAATATTACCATCTCCAAAAGTATTGAAATTCTTGGCGTCTCACTTAACAGTGCCCTCAGCTGGACCTCTCATGTCAGATCACTTGCTAAAAACCACCTCAAAGAAACTTGAATTATTGTACAGAGTCCGTTACTTCTTCTCCGATGAGCAGTTAGCTATAATTTATGAGAGTCATGTACGCTCTCAGCTTGAATATTGCTCACCCTTGTGGAATGGTTGTGGAGTGGTTGCATTAAGACAACTAGACAAAATTCAGAACAAAGCTGTGAGAATCATTAACAACCCAGCCATTACATATAAACTACCTCCCCTGCAAGTAAGAAGGAATGTTGCCTCCCTTGCATTATTTTACAGATATTTTTTTGGCAAATGCTCAGACGAAGTTTCGTCCATGGTGCCACCTCTTCATGCCTTCCCTCGTGCTACACGGGCATCTGGTAGCGCTCATGACTGGAATGTCACTCAGCCATATTGCAGAACTTCTGCCTATCAGAATTTTTTCATTCCCCGAACTGTATCTCTCTGGATCTCGCTTTCCCAGAGATGTTTCCCTCCAAATTTCAACCCACAGCTGTTCAAGTCTAACTGTTACTGATATTTTATGAACAGAGTACACCAATAATCTGGTGTATGGATTATTTTTTTTTACCCATTTGTTTTTCATTCCTCCGTTCTGATAGTTATAAAAAAAAAAATCTATCCATATAAATAGATAGATATAGATAGATAGATAGATACATTCATACATACATACATATGTATATTATATATATATACTACATATATATATTGTATATATATAATATGTATACAATATATATATATATATATATATATATATATATATATATATATATATATATATATCTTCGTCATCAGCCGTTGAGGTCCACCGCAGGACCGGCCTATCCCTACCGAAGCAGGGACGATACAGCCAATGTATCTCTACCCAGTGGCTTAGGCTGTCTGGTAGAGACTATGTAGAGTGAGAAGTGCTTGTGAGTGTGATTGTAGTGTTGTAGTGGCTTTGGATGTGTGTGTAGTGTGTGAACCAAGTGTAATCGGCCAGCCTTAAGCCGAGTGGGTGCAAGCATACTAGTATGCGACACTGGTTCAACCACAGAACCCCTTAAGTCCGCCAAAGAGGTCATTGGCTCAGACGCTTCCCAAAGTGTTTACAGCTCTGGCGGGAGGCGAACCCGCGTCCACCAGCTTGCAAAACACACTCTACCATTGTATATATATATATATATATATATATATATATATATATATATATATATGTATGTATGTATATATGAAACTAAATTCTTAGAATTATCATAACCGACGTAAGAAGGTAATTCCTCATATCTAGAAAACTATTTATCTATATTAAAAATCATTCATCTCCCTCTCTCTCTCTCTCTCATAAAAGTGAAATATGCCTTACCTATCAATATCGCTCCCACTCCTCTTTCCTGTCCAGCTTCCCTACATTATACATTTCCATTCCTCTTTTCGGCGCTCAGCTCTTTCACTTCCTCTTCCAGTCTATTCACCCTCTCTCTCCTCTCTCTTCTCCACTTTTAATTTGCCTTCATCACTGCATGGATCTCTGCAGTTGCATCACTAACACAGTAAGGCTGTTCCTGCGTGCATTCTTCTATTTCCCGAATTTCGGTAAATGAATATGCAGCATATAAATAAATCTACCTGTCTATCTATCTATGCATGCTCCTTGCTCTTCATTTCCTCAAACATTTGATCTAGTTACACGGCGCCAAATCCCACTATACATTAATAATGCTCCCTAAATCCTCTCTTTTACTGCTTACAGTTCAGTTCCACCACCCTCCCCTCCCTCAAGTACTGTGCCATTGCAGTCTCTACAATTCTTTCCTTGTATTCTTTTCTACATTTATGCATTGGTGTCTGCAGAAAAGTCAAAGAATATTATTTTCCTGTTGCGAGAATCATAGAAGGCATTTATTTGTAAAGGAAAACTCTGGGAAGTGCTTACGATCACTTTGTCCGTCACCAGAATCCTAAAATCCACTTAGCAATTTGACAGAAGTAATGAAGTACAAAACTCGGCCTGGTGATAAGAAGCTGAGGACCGGCATAAGTGAACAGAACTGCGAGAACTCAATTTCCTTTGTTTTAACAGTGTTTTGGTAACCGACAAAAACACAACTCCTTGACGTACTGGCACTATGTTGTGTATGTACATACTGTGAGTGAACGGGAACTTGTTGATGCACTAGCGCCATACTTGGAAGTCAGAGTTGATAATAAGAAGGCATTACTCCACTCAAAGGAAGGACAGATATTCAGCTTTGCAAGTGCTCATGCACTAATTCACTTATTTCACTCTACAGCACAGCGGTAACCCTATTCCATCCACACAGGACTCAGTAATGAGTACGTGCTGGTGAATTTAGCACGGCATGGGGATTCAGAATGTAGTATGTTGTGGTGCATTTTGTAGACCAACAAGTTCAAACGATTTTACTGTGTTTTTTCTGCCTTGCTGTCGTCCCAAAGGGTCCCATACTCTCCTAGGTATGGCAAGCAGCTGTATGCAGTTGTATTAGAGAGCTGAAATGCAACTTCTCAGTCCTTACATCCTGAGATGATTGTGAAAATGAAGTAACGTATTATGAATCAGTAAAATAATAGTACTGCTAGACATTGGTGCTAATTTTGTAAGATTCGTATGTGAGATTCAGGGTTGATTACTGTGGACAAGTGCAACAACATAATGCACATAATACGGGTGTAACAGCACTGCACTTAGCACTTAACATTTCACTCCCTCTAAACACTGACAAAAGGATGGTGAGGAATTATATTTTCAAAGTCTGTGTGATACATTTAACTATTATATAAGGATAGAGGTTGTTAATAAAAATGATAAACCTCAATATATTCCAGGCTGGTGCTACTCACTACCCTAAATATCCCCGGCTTTACACATTTAACATACTACATTGCCATGGCTGTCTCACTCTTCGGCCACCCTTCCCCATGTGTGGTGCTGTAACAACTTTACCTGGGAGACGTATAAACCCTGATATTAGGGGGTAACCTAGCAAGTGGTCAGCTCTTGCAAGCCACATTTTTAACTCACTGTTTGATATCTCAGGGATGGTCCTATAGAAAAATGCTCCCACAGACCTACTTGTCGTCTTGTCAGTGATCATCGAAAGGTAATTAAGCTTTGACAGATGGATGTGTTGCGATGTACAGTTACAGAAACAAGAGTCTTCCCATTTCTGCCTGAAGAAAATTGACAACTGACGAAACACAAAGAAAATCCTGTCTCAAATAATGCTTGTCTCAGTTCGTTCGACTTTTCCGCTTTCTATTCGTCAAACTTAAGGAAGATATTTGTGTCTGCACAATAGACAGATTATGTTTATGTATAAATGGAGATTTTCATTAACATGGCTATGTAAAAGCAGACTGAATTTACTCCAAGGATGATTCAGGGGGAAGAATAATAATATAGCTTTAAGTTACCTGTATTATCAAACCTTTAGAAAATATAGTACATACTTGCTTTCATGCCAGAAGATAAGAGATGAAAAGTAAGGTCGCAAAAACTTACCCAGTGATGGAGTGCATTCACCAACTTCCTGGTTTCCGCTCATTCAGTGTAGTGCCACACATTTGATATTCATGTATGTGTTTAGTAGTACTGTAATTTTAAGTTAGATAGGGTGTAACCTGAATATTAGTTTATAAGTTCCTACCCTAAGTAGTAATTCATATATTAATAATTACTGTAGGGCTAACTCTATTTTTATATGTATGTATCTCTGTATCTATGCAGTGGGTGATGTAATTGTGGATGTTGAGCTATGGGAATTCCCCGTCTCGTAGAGTAACGAATAACAGACAGATGCGCCAACTTTTCTTGTCGTTGTTGGGCGCCGAGTTTAAACTTTAAACAAAATAATGATGAATATACAATTCTTTCCGTAACCTAGTTGTGAAATGTTTGCTAATGAAGCTGCTAGAACACAAGTATGTAAGATTAGCAGTCCAAAAGGCCTAAATAATGTCATTTGTGAGGATTTAAAGTCCCGTTTATCTTGGCCGTCACTAGATGGCAAGAGCTGCTCTCAGATTCAAATTGAGATAGTGATAGAATCGGTATCTAAATTAAGTAAGGAATAAATCCCAAATTTTCCCCAATTCAATCAAAAGTCCTGGCGTCATGGGTACGCTGCTAAATAAATTGTAAAGAGAATTGAAACCCACCATAATTCAAAAATACCACCTCATTTGACTTGAGCAGTGGCGTCGCTAGCTGCCCAACGGAGTCACTCGAGCTCCAGTCATCGTATCTAATAGACGTTTGTTCAGGTGAGTCGTCCACATTTCTTCTTCCTCCCCCTCTTTTTCTTTGTTTAATCCTTACTTATTATGGACTATATGAAGTAATATTGTTGAGAGTTTAACGTAGAGTCACTCGAGCTCCAGTCATCGTATCTAATAGACGTTCGTTCAGTCCCCCAGGCACCGGCGACGTCCGTGTGAGCACGACGTTATTCCCATAGTATTGTCCGTAGACTTTTACACTTACACTACCCACGAGTTATTTTACAAATCGAAAGTAGTTGATATGTTATTAATGATCCTATCAAGTGAACTTCTTTTTTGCAGATAAGGAATAGAAATATAAAGGTGATATGTTCTGTGACGGAAAGGAAAAATTCAAATTCATTAACTGTTCTCTTTCTTTAAAATTAGTTTATTAGAAAAAAATATAATCAGGAGCGTGGAAGGGAACTTAGTGATTGTGAGCAATAATGTGATATTTGAATTGTACCTCGAGGCTAAACAAGCCCGAGTGATTGTGTTCCTGGCGATTATATTCCTTTTTTTTTAAATTATTCCTCGAGGCTAGACAAGCCCGAGAGATTATGTATTTCTAGTGACTATAACATTGTTGATGATGAACTGTAAATAATACTGTCTTGATGTGGGAATCGAGAAAATTACATGAGGAGAATATATCATATGGGTGAAAGATGAACACAAATAACCATTCTTATTGATTCGAGGCTATGCCAGCCCGAACAGACAATTCATACCCGTAAAAATGTCCCTGTCTTGAGGCCATTGTTGAGCCCAAGAGTAACGGCCAAAAAGAAAGTAAAGTACAACAACTCCGTACCTCGCGTGTATCAAATTGTTTCGTCTGGTAATAATGTTCGAGGAATGATCACCCCAAAAAAACCTTGGTGACATATACAATCTTCTCTCTCATACTAAAAAGGGTCATGTATTTAGGAAATAAAAGAAATGTTTTTGTGGAAATTAACAGAATTATTAAAGTAGAGTAAAATATATATCATTTTCTTTTCTTTATTAGTAGACCTAATCAAGGAAATTATGTCCTCAAGCCAGATTCACTCCCCTTCCAATTCAAGATTCCTTCGCTGAGGGAACGACGACCACCCGTGGTACTGACTAAATCTAAACTCGGCCAAAAACTACAAACGCTACCACAATTCTTTCTTTTAAATATTTACCATCTATTATACTAAGTCAGGTACCACTTGTATATCCATGGATGAGTTGATCCGTACCCACAACAGGTAAGAACATAAATATCACTATCATTACACTGGTGAATACCGGTGGGATAATATTTTCATCATTACACTGGTGTCAGCCAGTGGGATAAAATCTCATACCATTACATCAGCTCCGGATATAGATGTGAAAGGCTATTTCCGTGGCCTTGTAGTCCATCCACGTGTCAGAGAATGGTGGTTCACATGGCCATAGTGATATGTGCTGGGGGAGCAGTGAAACGGAGGGAGCAGTGAAAGCTACTGTAAAGGAACTCAAAACATCAAGCTGCTCCATGAAAACTGGGGTTCGAATCGGAAGCTGAGACCATGAAAACAGCAATGCATTTAGCTCCTCACAACCAGCTTCTTCTACGCCTAGGTGCTTAGGGTGCATTGATGGTGGCCAGAATAACATTTAGTGCTTGTACTTTATTCACGTTCATGGAATTAATAAAATGATACCCTGCCACTCAGTAAGGTCAAACTGCTAATAAAAAAGCAGAATAAAATTGTAAAGTGTTCCACTAAGTCAGGAAAAATTTGCAAACAGTGAAGGAGCACAGGGAAACGATATTAGTGTCGGGCCGCGTGGTTGCTGAGCTGAGCTGGTAATAATTTTAAAGCAGATTTAAATTTCTATATGGCAAGGGAAGTTCTGAGAGTCAGTTACTGTTATCAGACTCATTGTCCTTCCATCTGCTCAACATCATGCCATAAATCACCATTATTGTTGCCAAAATATAGTACTGTGTTCCTTAAGGTTTCTCAGTTTCAGTGACCTTGATTTCGACCTTTCAGGGTCACTCGATTACCTACAAAATTTAATCACTTTCTTTGGGGGCCAGTGACAACATATCCTGAAAGTTTCATGTAGTTTCATTCAGCCGTGTTTCCGTACCGGTAATGTTGCCATTAAACAAAGAAACAAACAAACTCGACCAAAAAAATATCCAGTCGGACTCTGTCAGGGCGAGGTAAACATAATTCGTATTTGGGGTAGGGGTTATGAAGAGGAACAAGGTGCATAAAGGTAAGTAACAAGTCATTCTACATGCAGCTGAAGCCAGAGACAGCTGAACAATCGATAATCCCCAACCCCCCACTATCAAGTACAGACAGTGAAAAGGATCTTGGTGTGATAATATCAAATGACCTAAAACCAAGTAAGCAGTGCACCGAGGCGGTTAAAATTGCAAACAAGCTGGTGGGTTTTATTGGAAGAACTTTTGAGTTTAAATCGGAAAAAGTCATACTTGCCTTGTACAACTCGCTAGTGCGCCCCCATCTTGAGTATTGTGTGCAATTCTGGTCTCCGTACTACAAAAAGGACATCAAAAAATTAGAGAAAATTCAGCGAAGAATCACGAAAATACCACGACTTAGAAACAAACCATATGAGGAATGCCTTGAAGAACTTAAATTATTTAGCCTAACGAAGTGCAGGTTAAGAGGGGACCTTAGTGAAGTTTTCAAAATCATGAAGAGATATGACAACTTAGACATGAATAAATATTTTGATATAGACCAGTCGAGTCAAACTAGAAGTAATGGCTGCAAAATTATGGGAAAGCGATTCCAATCCCATGAAGCAAAACACTTCTTCTTTATGAGTTGTAAATATCTGGAACAGATAACCCTCAGATACCGTGAACAGTATCTCAATTGAGACATTCAAAAACAAAATAGACAAGTATTTGCACAAGAATCCTCAGTTGACTCTTTTTCTGTCCAAATAACTTGCCTTTATAGCTATGTGTAAGTTCATTCCCCTTTTGTCTACAAAACACTCCGTAAACAACGTACCAGTACCTAGTGTCGCGCCACGTCAATATGCATTTTTCGATTTACTCAATGCAAATGAGGTATACAGTAAGCACAGATTAGGATTTGCACAGATAGCCCTGAGTTAATGGTCACTATTCTTACTTTTGACCTGTGATGGGCTGTGGATCACTGAGGGTCTCTGTTAGTCAGGTGACCACCATCGGGATTTTTTTAATGTACCAGGGGTCACTGCTTCAGGATGAAACTTGTGTACTTGTCCCACATGCGAGAGTTCCTTGTCTTAGTGGAGTGAACGGAGCTATGGCCTGATTGACTGCTGCCTACCTAAAAAGCGCCAGGCAAGGCTGCCGCACCACCCCTAAACATCCACTCTGTGCATTTTACATCCACACTGTGCACTGTGCAGTCCCCTTTTGTCCAAGACACCCATCTTATATATTTTTCAATTTCCCCAATGCAAAGAAAGTAATATAAGCACAAGTTAGGATCTGCACAGATAGCCCTGAGTTAACGGTCACTACTCTTACTTTCGACCTGTGATGGGCTTTGGATCACTGAGGGTCCCTGTTAGTCAAGTGACCACAATCGCAATTTTTTTAATGTACCAGGGGTCACTTCTTCAGGAGGAAACTTGTGTACTTATCTCACATGGGTGAGTTCCTTGTCTCAGTGGAGTGAACAGAGCTAGGGCCTGATTGACTACTGCCTACCTTAAAAGCGTCAGGCAAGGCTGCCGCACCACCCCTAAACATCCACACTGTGCAGTGTGTAGTTTCCACGTTATGTCCACAGACTTCCCATTGACTCAATATACCGGTTTATAATGTCATGCCGTAACTATCAATTTATTTGATTACTTTCTCTTTCAGGTTACTCAGACGGGTAGCTTATAGACAAAGTATTATAGAATGTGACTTTTCCTTTCCAGTATTTCCTATGAAATTTCCATGTCAGTTTTTCCATGCTGCATGGTGGTTTTTCTCACTTTTTCCTGGAAGGTTTGGCGGTGGGGGGAGCCTTCTTGCTTTACTATCCTTATCCTTCGGCATGTAGAGTTAGATCTTGTAGTCATAGTTTTCTTTGTAACGAGGAGCCTCGAAAGGACCATAAGGTCTGTTGCTGTTTGCTTTCCTATGTAATCCTATGTAATCCTTACACATCCAACCCCCAACCTGGTCACACCCACGCCAACCCTCTTACCCCATCCACATGGCCACCGCTCAACCTCCCCATCCAACTGTCCACACCCATGCACCCACCTTCCCCCTCCCACCCCACACACATCCCTACCCTATCACAACTCATTTGCCTCCCTTCATTCCCACCCACTCACCCCCATAAACTGCCACCTACCCATCTCCCAACACACCACCCACCCACCTCCCCACACTCCAGCTCATTCACCTCCCCACACACCCACGCACCCTCCCACCTCTCCACACTCTCACTGCCCTACCCACCACACTCCCAAACACCAACCTCCCCACACTCCCACCCATCCACCTCCCCACACTCCCACCCATCCACCTCCCCACACATCCACTCCACCTCAGCTTGCCACCTCCCAACCTTCTCCCAGTCTGCTCGTACCCAACAGAAATGAATGAGACAGCCGTGGAATATTTTACCAACGCTCCACACCCTAATGCATGCTGGAGTGTGCTGGTGTTTTGTGAAAATGTATGCTTATTGCTTTATCAGTACACCACGAAGAAGAAATTTTATTACGAAATACAATGACCATTCAAAAATATTTGCCAAGGGAAGAAACGGAACAACGCACACTGTGAATCTTTTGGTCACTTGGTTGCAGATATCCTATTGATCATGTATACAGGAACTCGGGGTCAGCGAATGATTAGTATTTCATGATGCTTTCTTGCTATACCCTTACAGTTTACCCATACAAATTAGAGATTATTGTCAGTTTAATTACGATTTCAACTTAACATTAAATTAAGACACGGCAGACACAACCAGCAGGCACCTTCATTTCAAACACTGTTCAGCATCTCTTGAGTTATGGCTTCTTTTGGTGTAGTTGTTCATTCTCTCAAGCGACTGGCAATATCCACTGACTTACAACCATACAATATGGATCTTTTTTGAGGGAGTAGGGAATAGTAAGGAGTCTACATTGTTGCTTAATTCATTCCAGTTGCTAAAGTGTATGGGCACGGCGTGATTGCCTTCGGGAATATCATTCACTTGCTGTCCTATTTACTGAAATGAAAGACGTCCAATTGCAATATAATAAAAGAAGAAGAAGCACGCACGGAGTGCAACACCCATGCCCTTCAAACAGTCTGAGGGACGAATATATGACCTTGTCCAGTACCTCTGATCTTGAACCTGTTGTTTTCAGAATCAATTAATTCGTGCCTTACCCTTAACACATCCAGGGACTTTGTCTCAAATCGGATTTTGTTTCTGGACCTTTCAGTGTGATCCTGACCTTTGACTGCTTTTCTCAAAATCAAATCTCATTATCTATATTTTACACTGGACCCCTCTACAGAGCTTTGCCTAAATCGGGTATAAATTGTATAAGATGAACTTGCCATAGAACCTCGACCTTTGAAATACTTTTCTTTAAACAACAGGTCAGTCCCTTGGCCGATCGTCAACCATACACAATGTTTGAATGAAATTAGATAAAACTGCTTTGGATATTTTGTTCACACACAGACACAAGGATAGAATTTTGACTTTGCACTCTCATCTTGACCTTTGACTGATTGTACTCAAAACTAGATCCCTGCTGTCTTGTCTTACAATCAACCACTCCATCAAGTCGGGTATAAATAAATTAAAAACTGCTTCAATAGATCCCTCTAGGTCAGACGTTGACTTTACCTAGTGACCTTCACCTTTGGCCCATTTCTCTAACAAAAGAATCTGTCAGCTCCTTAGCTATCCCTAAAGCTTTCCGACAAGTATGGTTAAAATTAGAAAAGAAAACCTGTATTGACTTATTCACTCAGATAAACAGAGAGCTATAAGGCAGGCAGAGAAACAAAGACACAAGCTGATGATAGCACAACATACGCTCTCCTTTCGCGATCGCGGGTGAAACAAGGAGCATCAGAGTGCAACACCTGCGTCCACAAGCTGATCTAAGGGCTGAACAATTGAATTTGCCCTGTGACGTTGACCTACTACTGGTTACTCTAAAAAGCGAATTACTTTCTTCTTGTCTGATCCTCATCCCTTCCATCAAGTTTGGTCCTAATCATATTACAAATGTTTAAACTGACAGCCCTGTGACCGTGAACTTTGATCTTTTGTTGTGACCTTGACCTTTCGCTGGTTGTAAATATTGGCTTGTTTTAAACCCCAGATAACCTGCTCAGTATTAAATTCTTATGATGCCCAACAAAAGCTAATGATCCATGATTTTCTAATTCACAGGTGACTTAATTATGTTTGTACTGTTGGCTGATATTGTGTTTGTACTGTTGGCTGATATTATATTTGTACAGTTGGTTGATTACGAGCCAGCGGGCACAGCAATGATTATTCTACGTTCAGCTGTGACACGACCCGGCCTGGTCCGACAATACATGGCCCAGCCGCGATGATTTTCAGAGGCTAATAACTTTTCTACTATGTGAGATAGAGAAAAATTTCTTTCAGCATGTAGTGGATACATTCAATAAATTTTGTTTTTAGCTATATACTGTATTTACTTATGAGACCAAAGTAACCACTTGGAATCTCAGCTTTCCAAGGGAATGTACCGAGGGCTGCAGTTGACATGCTCCATTATGAAATCGAGTTTTTAAAGATTTCCTGTTGTAATACTGTGTTGCTTGCGTGAATTCTAACAATTAGATATTACGCTCATAATTTTACATGAACGTTTTTTTATGTTTAAGGGGTGAAATCAGCATGGGTAGTCGCCCCATTTCTGGGTTTTATCATTCGATCAATAGCCAAATGTTAACCGACCCAGTTCGTTGACATGGCAAGTAGGAAGCAGAGAACTGAACATTGCATGTGTGTTAAATGCTACAGTGCGTCGCTATATATACAGCCAAAGAGAGAACGTGAGAGAGAGAAGATGTGAGAAAGTAAATATTATAGCTCAATTATTCTTCTGTTATTGTTCAACTACCTCACCAGAAATGTTGAAAGTTTACACCATTATGAAATTATGCTGATAGGCGTGTGTACAAATGCTCGCTCGCTCGTCATGCGCTCACAAAGCGCACTTTACTGGTATTATGATTGTATTGCTGGCTCATATTGTGTTTGTACTGTTGGTTGATATTATGTTTGTTCTGTTGGCTGATATATAAACAATAAACTTTTAGCGGGGGTTCTCAACCTGGGGTTCGCGAACATCCAGGGGTTTCCAAGAGGGTTTCCAGGGGATACTTTGATGGCTGACGAAAAGGTATTAAAATCTACTGAGAGAGAGAGAGAGAGAGGAAAATATTTCATGAAATCTCAAATTTTGTTTAGGCTGAAGGACTCTCTTGGAATAAATTACTCGTACGTGC
Organism: Coenobita brevimanus; assembly: GCF_032717465.1. NCBI lineage: Eukaryota > Metazoa > Arthropoda > Malacostraca > Decapoda > Coenobitidae > Coenobita > Coenobita brevimanus. The sequence continues at coordinate 31,529,522 of NC_136959.1, read as the reverse complement.
ATGGACAAATGACAGAGCACCAGCAATGCTTTGCCGTCAATCAGGGCTTCGAGGAAGAGTGAATGAGACGAATCCTGAAACAAGGTATCTTCGCTGTATACTTCATAGATATGCTTTGGCATCTAGAACTCTCCCACCTAAATTAAGATTATTACTTGATGATGCTGTGCACACAGTAAATACCATCAAGTCAAGTGCCTTAAGTACAGGATTCTTCCACCTGCCGTGCTGAGAGTTTGGAGCAGATGAAGTGTCACTCTTTCACAATGAGGTTCGCTGGTTGCCACTGGGGAATGTGGTATCAAGAGTTGGGTCACTGAAGGAGGAGCTTTCTGAATTCTTCAAACGTGATAACAAGACAATCGCTTGAGTTCACCGAGAAATTGTCAAACAACCACAGGCTCCAAAACCTGGCTTACTTGAAGGACATATTCTTATATCTGAACAAGTTATATGTATCCTTGCAATGGCGTTTTACTACACTGATTGATTTCATGAATAAGGTCATTCAACATGAAGCTGGGGCTATGGGAAGGGAAGGTCAGAGACGAAAATCTTAGTATGTTTGAACACGTTAATGAGACTCTTGATAAAAGCAAAGGCACTGGAAAACTAAAGTTTACGCAACTTGTGCAAACATGTCTT
>NC_136959.1:31461377-31526377 GCF_032717465.1 Coenobita brevimanus | reverse complement strand
TTTACTCATTAGTTTTTCCTTCCTCTGTTCTGTTATTTAATATATATATATATATATATATATATATATATATATATATATATATAGTTAGATAGATATACAGTAGATATAGATACAGATACCGATTAGATGTACTAGCAGGGGTACACGGAGCTGCCGTGCCAAAAAGGCGAACAGTCTGCCGGTGACTTCGAATGACCCATATCTGAATTTTGCCCCCGCCCCTCCCCCCCCAAAAGAAAAGCATCCTTGGGTCACCTTGATTCAGAATATTTGTGGGTCTGGGGGTCTCTGGCCCATGGTTTGGGCGTGATTGAAGGACATCCATCCATCCATTGCCAGACGCCATGTATCCCAAACGGGGTGGTCAAGGGCTTAGAGTTAATTGTTTTACAGGGAGGGGCACTAATCCTCCACCAACCCCACTTGACACGTAGGGATGCCAACAGCATCTGGTGTTCCCAGCCGGTCACCCATCCAAGTACTAACCAGACCCAACGTTGCTTACAAACAATAAACATCGCGGCCCTTTTATATAGATAGATGTATTCCTAGCTGACTTTATTTATGTGTCTAAAGCTATGCATCTATCTATTTACTTATCTATTGCTCTATCTATATATCTGTATAGACAGATAGATAGATACACACACACTGTGACATGGATTTAGCTTAACCCGTCACGTCCCGAGGTTTTCCGCACCTCCGACATCCCCCAGTCCCGAGCCTTTTTGGAAAAATTTTTTTTTGGCTATAACTTCCGCTTAGGTTGAGAAACGAAGGAAAATCACAAAGAAAGGGCTTACAGTGGTCTATAAGTGGTCCATACAGGTGAGGTCCCCCGAGCCAGGTGTCGTGTTCTGTAATGGACGTGATAGGCGCTCACGTTTTCTATGGTAAGGAATACTGGGAGAAACAACACACATCACCTCTATATTTATTGAATTTGAACTAATAAACAATAACAGTAACAATTTAATGGATTTCAGACACATATATATGAAAAATAAGCATTGTACCATCACGCGAGCATAGCGAGTTTGATCCGAGTCGTAACATGCTATATGCTAAGTTTCTTGTATCAGTCAACCTATCATTTTTTCTACTTGTATACTTCTGTTTCAATGACATTTTACTAATTACAACTTTTTATAAGTGTTTTCAGATGTTTTCATTCATTATGATGACATGCAGCATAAGTCTAGCGCACATCAGCTTAGTAAGCGCACTCGCTATGACTCGTATTTCAACATACCAAATTGTTTTATCACTTTCCTATTATTTTTCCCTTTACATAGAACCTTTCCTCCACCACTGTAAATGTTTTCAATTATTTTCATTCATTACGAGGGCATTTAGCGATATGCTAGCGCATATTCACGTAGCAACCACGATCTCAAACACTCGTGTTTCATCATCTACTTATTTATTCACTCCAATTATAATTTCCCACTTACATTACACACGTTTACACCCCTATAATGCACTGTACATACTTACTGCCATTATTTATTCAAGTGAGAGTGAGAATATCGCATGAAAATACCCTCGCAATGAATGTTTCGACCAACATAATACTCACACACTTATATACTAATTCTTCACATATATTACACACTTTACCACTTGCTGACTTTTATTTTCACTATTACGTCCCTTATTCATTCAACTGAGCGTCAGGATATCGCATCTCTATACACACGATATGAATATTTGACTTAGAATATATTTCAGCACTTAAAATAATTTGAACTTATATTATACCCGTAAGCATTTCCAATAATAATAATTATATAATTACGGGACGTATTTATTGCACTGAGCGACAGAATATCGCATCATAAAACCCTCGCTATGTATGTTTCCACTTACGGCATATTTATACACTTACATACAATTTTTGCACTTATGTTATACCCGTATGCACTTTATACTAATATTTGGAGATCAACATGACTGATAATTTCACTGAGCGTCTGTCTGTCGCATTTACCTCATCATTTCAGCGTCCTTTCGCATTCACACCATATTAGAATTGCATCAACGTGTGATATTCGCTGAAACATGGGTGAATACAGAGACCCACGTCACACTGCACACACTCATAGCGGGTGTCCTTCCTCTGTGTCGTGAGTCTCACCTGGTAATTACTGCACACGTGACACCTGCGTTGAGGCCTAGGTCTGTTTGGCTGGGGAGGGATAGGAGTGGGGAAATGGCGGCCGGATATTCTCAGGGGAGTTTGTGCAATAGGGGCAGTGCGGGTGCGATGTTGGGGCCTTTCTACAGCATACTGTGCAAAGATTACTCTTGTGAGCTCCCTCACATACCCTTCAAATGTTTCCTGAACTCCTGTTGTCATGGCGTGAAGGTGGTGGCAATTCAGAGCAGCGATATCTAGCAAGTGAAAGAACAGTTTCTTATACCACTTCATCGTGGTCCTGGCACACTCTACCGTCGATATCATGGAGTCTGACTGGTCCACGAGGCGCATGTTTATATTATAGTCCATGACACACTCAGGTTTCCAAATACGACGCCTGTTCTCGCTACGGTAATCAACTGAATCAGTACGGTGCATCAAGGGGCGGTGAACCGTTGACAGTAGGCTTACCTCTCTATTGTGATTCCACACAGTTGCAAGGATGTTGTTGGCTTTGAAGAAGACAACCTCATTCCTTGCAAGTTTCCGCCCTGCCTTGGCCATGTGACGCTGGTTCACCTTCACTGTTCCACAGACTCCAGTTTCATGTGTGTGAAGATAATGAGCGAGAAGAGGGCTAGTGTACCAATTGTCCAGGTAGAGGACGTGACCACGATGAAGGTAGTCTTCTATCATCGTCTTTACCACTGCTCCCGACAGTCCAATACTTCGATCTTCTATTATGTCTGTCTGTGCACCGGTGTACAAGACTATGTCTTGCACGTATCCAGTCCTACAGTCGCACATAACAAAGATCTTGAACCCAAAACGGTGCCTTTTGCTGGGTATATACTGCCTAAATGAAATATTGCCTCTCCACAACACGAGACTCGTCTATGACGAGGTCTCTATGGGGATAGAATGAGGAACGAAAGGTTTGCCTGAGGTGATCAAAGATCAACCTAATTCGCCTCATTTTATCAGTGTTGTTTGCATTTGCAGGATCATGAGCATCATAGACATGGAGGCGACTTAGAATTTGTTGAAACCGATTACGGCTCATCACTTGACCAAATATTGGGGTAAACATAACAGGGTCCCTAGTCCAGTAAGCAGGAATTCTGTTCTTTCGTATAATACCCATCAAAAGGACCAGGGCAAAAAATAAGAACATTTCTGGAAGGGAGACAGGGTAATCATAGATGATAGAATGCCTACTCCTTGTTCCCAATCTTTCACACTCTAGGCGCTGGGTGCTTGCTCCACAAATGCCTCACTAAAAAACATGTGGAAAAAATCCAACCTGGTGGAATTACGGTGAATTCCTGGAGCAATGCACCCAGAGCGCCCCTGCTCAGTGAAGGGGTGAATGAGGGGAGAAAAATCACTCCCATCCTCCCAATTCCATCCCACAAATCCCTCGTCCCCATCATCCCCATCACCGCCTTCGTCTGGGTGGGGAGGAGATCCTGGTTGGGGAGGTGGGGGAGAAGGAGTGCGGAGGGCTTCCCCACTGTCACTCCTCTTCCCTTTGCCTTTACCCTTTCCCTTACCCTTACATCCTTGAGGAACATTAGGGGGCTGTTGGGATGAAATAGGGGAATATTGGGGAGCAGAAGACGTGCTGGGGAGTGGTTCCTCCCCACCTTCCCCCTCCATGACAACACCACGTGCTTTCTCACACACCCTAGCTCGACCACGTGTTAGGGGATATTGGGGAGCATAAGATGTGCTTGGGAGTGGTTCCTCCCCACCTTCCCCCTCCCTCACAACCCGACGTGATAATGAACACACCTGCACTGGCCCACATGATCCACTACGCCGCCTCACACTACGTAGGGAGAGCAATGACTCACTCACGTCACTCTCACTTTCCCTAATCCTCCCTGCACTTTCCCTTTCACTCCCCACTCCCTCCACTTCACTTCCTAACTCCCCAGACAAAATGCTAGGCCCATACCTGCTCGTACAACGTGGTGTGTGCTCTGGGCCACGATGAGTTATGACCTCACGTCCATACCACGTGGCAGCACGTCCCACGGCTCCGTCCTCGTCCTCGTCCTCGAATTCTGGTTCCAAATCACATTAGGGATAGGGATAGGATGTTGCATGTGCCTTCTTTACCTGCTGCCCCTCTCTAGCAGCACGGTAAGTCACGTACTGCCGCATCCTGGGAGACGGAACTTCTTCGTCACTGCTGGTTGTTTCTTCCTCCTCTGGCTGCACATAATCCTTATCCATAACCTCGTCGTCCAGTGGGGAATCACTGTCACCTGTAAAGGTGTCCTGGGCGGCTTGAATTTCGCTGTCTGAGAGATCTCTCTTAGCCATGTCTGAGCAGGACCGTTGCTACCAGGTGAGTGGACGAGTGGCGGGTTAGCGCGGGTCGCGCGGGGTCGCTGAGTGTCCCCGCCTGGTGGCAGGTAGGGGAAGGTCATGTGAGGATACGTACCGCAAATGAAGCGCGAAATTTGAAAATTGTTGAAATTATGCACATTGCAATTGCGCGACGTACCGGTACGTCACCGGGACTGGCAAATGCAAATCGTTGCAATGTACCCTTACGTTGACGGGACGGGGCAAGTTAAATCATTTCTAAGATGTCGTAGGCTGATGCTCAGTTTGATGCTTTTTGGTTGTTTTCAGCAATATGTTGAAAAACGTCACTCAGGTATGACCTTACTTTATTTGCCAGCTATCCAACGACATGCATAAGTATACTTATAATGTTTTATTAGTCTGGAATAATGGTTTTGGTGTTCACTTTGGCAATTTTTTCAGGGTTGTTGTTGAGAATTTTGAGGGAAGTCACTGAAAGAACACCTACTACTTTTTTGTACGCCTTTCGTCGATTTTCATAGATTACCTGTAGTTTTAATAGTTTCCGAAATTACACAGTTTGTTGCTATCCTATACATCCCTACTACAAATTCAATATTGTTCTCGTTCGTGTCGTACAGTTGAACAATAACTGATCAGAGAATGAACGGAAGCGAATGGGGAATTAAATGGAGGCGTATGTGAAGAATAGAGCCTTATTATAGCTGTGTGTGTGTGTGTGTGTGTGTTTGTGTGTGTGTGTGTGTGTGTGTGTGTGTGTGTGTTTGTGTATGTGTGTGTGTGTGTGTGTGTGTGTGTGTGTGAGAGAGAGAGAGAGAGAAAAAAAGTCAAATCAATCCTGGGTTTCAAAACACCCAAACAACAGAAGTGAAGTTGGCAATGAAAGGAAGTGATAGTGAGACGAAGATGGGTGTGACTGTTCACGGGAGAGGAAGAAAGGAAGTCAGAGATGAGCTAAGGCCACGGGGAGAGATGGAGAATGGGAATGGGTTATATAATTCACGGAAATTTCGTTTTGAGGTAGAAAGAGAGAGCTAACCACATGCTGCAGCGTGGATGAGGGTAAGAGAGGATGGAAGGAGAACAGAGAAAAATACATTGCGGTGAGTAACAGGGCGAAGGTGGGAATATTCAAAATAGTGAGACGCACTGAAGAAGAGTGGTAAGTGTGTAGAGTGGGAGCTTGATAGGGGTGAAAATGGTACGAGAAAATAGTTTCTGATGGGGAGACAGAGTGAGTATTTCAGGAAAAAGAGGTCAATGAAAAGGCGAAAAAAGCCAAGTGAGAAGGACGTGGGTGGTGAAACAACGAAATGAAAAATAATACAAAAGAAATACACAACGGAATCAAAAGGAAGGTATCAGACATGTATCATACAGTCATACAGACGAAAGAGGCGCGTGGCTGAGGAGATAGAGAGAAGGGGTTGCGTGAGAGAAAGACAGGAGAGGTGAGTGGAGGGAGGCGTGATTGAGAACCACTGACTGAGATATTCGTGTGAGGTCAGGAGGGGACCAGTCGACAGAGAGAGAGAGAGAGAGAGAGTTGGCCTAAGAGCTATGCACTAGCGAGTCATTCAGGTGAGAGAGATAAAGGATAAAGAGAAGGGAGAGAGCTAGGAGAGAGGGAGGGGAGAATAGGGAAGGGAAAAGGGAGGGATGGGAGGGGGGGACAGAGGAGAGACGAAAGAGAAATAACAGATTGAAGGATGGATGGGGAGAGGAGAAAGAGAAGGATGAGGGAGGGGGAAGGAGACAAGTAGGAACTGAGAGACAGGAGGAAAGGGAGGGATGGAGAGGGAAGGGAAAATGGAGAGATGGAGGGGGAGAACACGGGGAAGGAGAGAGAGAGAGAGAGAGAGAAGGGAAGGATGGTGGAAGGGAGGGATGGGAGAATGGAGGGAGGTAGTGGCCAAAGGGATTAAGATAGGGAGTGGGTGGAGGCAGATAGACAGGACATTGGATTTAAATAGATGGAAATGAAACGGTGGGACGCAGCATTAAACGACGGGATATAAATAGGATGATTGAAAAATTATGTAAAAAAGTTTCTACGACTGTAGCGAAACTTGTATACTTGTACGAGTAGATGAATGAACCCATTAGCACCCCGTGGGTCATTTTTGACCTCTCATTTCAAGCTGCTCTAGTTTATATATAATACTTCAAGATTATCTTATAATCATTTTTGGAAATAGGAACAGAATAATTTAACCAGCTCATAATGTGTCCAACGTTTTCTTTTACCATTTACTATGATTTAATGGTGGCAAACTTTGGCTATTTTTCTCACACGTAAGATTTTTGTGTTTAGTGTAACATTCCATCTAGTGAATAGCAGCTGGGAGGAAATTGCTTTGCTATTTCTTTTCTACAATATTACTTTTATGACCACACAACAGTATCATCAGATGTGGTTGAATATCAGATGGATAATAGCACGGTAAATTAAGAGAGAACAAAAATGACCCACTGGGCATATGCAGTATCACAAGCTCAGTGAAGGTCGGACACTGGTCACGTGTAGTTGCCTGTAGTAGCCTCTGAACTTTTACAGAGATTATTGTGTATAATCACTTGCACATCATGTTTAGAAGAAGAATTAAGTGTCTGAGTCTCGAAGAAGCTGTAGCACTCGTCATTAGTGAAAATTTTGACTGTGGAGACAGTGATGATGGTGAAATTGAGTTAGTAAATATTCCTCCAGACAACGATATAAGTGATGAAAATGAAAGTGATGAAGACAGCACTTCGCCACCAAATATTCAAGATGTTCCTGGTAGTGCTGAAATTCATGTTTGTGACAATGAAACAAATAATCTCTCTAACATGGCCAGGGGAACTTGTGACCACTGCTTTGACAAGAATGCTGAAATTCTTGTGGCGAGATAGAATGATAACAAAGTTGTTTCAGTCATGACATATTATGATGATATTGAACCATTATTTTGGCCATGTTCTGAGGTACAGCAGAAAAGAGAAAAAGAAAAGTCAAGTTCCTCAGCCACATTTAGTTCACTCATATAACCAAGGAATGGGAGGGGTTGATCTGCATAATTCGTTGTTAGGCAAACATACCATATCAGTAAGAGGGATGAAGTGGTACTGGTGTTTATTTACAAGAAAGCTAGACATGGCTTTGGTAAACAGTTGGGTTTTGTACAATTTGGTACATGGAAAGGAAAGAAAGATTAGCATTCTAAGTTTTCGGAGAGAGGTTGCAGAAAGCTATTTAAAATCAGCTGCTGTCTTTCTGAAAAAAAGAGAAAAAACAAGAATAACATCAAGTCTTGGTAAGCATCTGCAACCTAGTTTACAATTTGATGGTGTAAACCACTTTATTGCAAAGAATGAAGAAAGTCGTCGGCTTCGTTGTCAGCTGCAGGGATGCATGAAAAAATCCACAACACATTGCATAAAATGTAAAGTATCTGTGTGCCTGGATTGCTTTGTTGCATTCCACACTGCAAAGAAAACAATGACAACATATATGCTTTAGAATTCATAACAGAAGGGATATTTGTCTTATATCAATAGTTTTTATTCTAGTTAAGTTTGTCAAGAACAATGGCCATCTCAGTGTTAGAGAAATTTCAGTACAGGTTTGTTTTGCTTTCGGAAGTATATATATATTTTTTCTTATGATAAAATACATTGATTTTTTTTTTTGTACCTTGCTATTGTAATCCTTATTACTTACTTAAAACAATGAAAATGAAAAAAGTTTATTTATAGCATGTATTCCCTAAGATCATAATATCAGGTTATACTATTATCGAGAGATACTGCTTCCGCCCAGTGGGTCATGTATGTCCTTGTTGATCATGGTAAAAGTACTGGTGGAATCCACTTGTTACTCAAGATATACCTTCAAAATACTGTTCTTAGCTAGTATAGTGAACATCATAGAAAAAAAAATTCATGCGAAATATACTTGGGTGACAGGTAAGCATTAATACTGGAAATAATAGAAACTATTTGACATCATTTTATTAATAGATAGATAGACAGGGGTTAGGAAAAAGGTGAAAACAAGATTAGGCTACCAGGGATGGGAGTGAAGCTGATGGTAAATGGTGAGGAATTGTCATTTTCATGCTAACGTGTGTAGATGAGATGAATGCTGTGTTGCGTCCCATAAGCGGTGTGGATTGATTCACAGTTTTCTGAATGCTTGTGTGCCGTGGGACAATAGGTAAGAGTATCGCAATGGTTGTTACGGATCATGGTACTTTACAGTAAATGGTGAAAAACTCCAAGCAGTGTAGATCTAAGTGCTTACAGTAACCGCAGTGATGTAAAAGAACGATACACTTGTGAAAAAATTAGAAAATGAAGTTGAAAGGACCTAAAGTTGCTGATACTATGAAATCCATGACGCGGAGCAGATGACAGAGTACAGAGGCTAGAATACTACTGCATTGCCCACAGTAACGTAAGGGTATGATATTCTGCAATGCCATGAATACCAAAAGAGTGACAGCAGTAGAAATTAGATTTTTGAGGAGAGTGTGTGGGTTGTGAACATTTGTAATAGATGTGAAGTACGACGAATGACTGATGAAATGTTAGAAGAGTGTTCATTTGAAAAGTATGGATACAAAGAGAGAAAGTAGTAAAATGAGTGCATATGAGTTTGTTTGAGGGAAAGGGGAGGTGACAGACCAAGAACGCTGTATGTAGGGTACATCTGCGAACAAGTAAGATATGGAAGTTCAGGAAGGCAAGGCACTGATAGAAAGCAGAAATGGATCAAAGGAGTATGTACGGAGATGCACATGACGCTACTCCCTTACATTAACCAGACAGTCGACGAATTAGCACCATTTAACAGGCAACTCGAAGCGAATTTTACATGGATTGTTTGGACTGTGAGGTGAAGTCAGGGATTTGGGGGATTTCAGTGATGAATGCTAAATATGAGGCCCATTTTCGATGACTAGCCTACTCGTCTTTATGTTGTAATAATTTTCTGCTTTCCCCTTCTTGTTTCTGGGTCTCTCTCACCCCATTAACTAGGAAAGAGGGACGGGATGCTGGTGATGATGATTATGAGAAAGAGAGAGAGAGAGAATGATCATAAATCTTCGTAATGGTTTAAGTCTGCGCTTCTGTGGCTTTACGTGTGTGTGTGTGTGTGTGTGTGTGTGTGTGCTTATTTGAATGCGTGGTTCAAAGGTTTACTATTTACTCTAAAATCCTGCCACCTATATATTTTAACTACAGGGTTTTATGTTACAACCTAACTGTTCGTTCATTAACACCACATATGAATACTGCAAACATGTTATTCGGTTCTATTACGTAAAACCTCGTCACTAAGTCTGTAAGTGTTGCGTTCGTGACCACTTCACGTACGTGTGTGGGTTGGAGGAAGAGTAATATATCGGAAATTACGAATGAGGAAATACACAAGTAATCATCATAACTTCATGTTTGCTTTAGTCTGGGGATTCGGTGACCAGTTTGGGGTACTTGTGGGCTTTGTTTTGACAGCGTGTTTACATGGGGTGAATAGGTGTGGGTGGACAGACAAACTGGCTAGTTGGCGTACTCAAAGAAATGGTCATGTAGAGTGGAGGAGTGGGTGTTGGCATGATGGATGAATGTGCAGGGATGAACAGACAGTAGGGGTAATGGAGTGGGCATAGAAGGGGTTTGGCGGGTGGGGATGCATTAGTCAAGATTACAGTTTTGTTTGTACGAAGCCCGAAAGAAAAATAGGTAAATTTGGTTGTCCGTCCACTTACTTGTCCGTTTTCCTGTCAGTCAGCTTCCGTATTGTTAGACATGGCCCGGCCTGATATGGGTTGGTATTCAGGAAAAGATCTTAGTCTTATCCAGCATCACATGTTGTCATTACTTATAACCAAACTAACCTTTCATATTTACTCCTGCTTTTAAAAATGGTCTGGGTTAACTAGACCCATAACCGGAGCTACTTTTCTCTGTTACTAACAAATTAAACAAAACTCAGAAAGTCTAACCTACAGTATGTTTAAAATAGGTCTTGCGTGTAATGGTTGGCCTATTAATGTAATCGGTAGTACTTTATTATCCCTTCTCACTATTTATAAGAATCTAAGACCATCGATCCATAATTGTACCATAATATTACCTGTAGTAAAGCTATTAGAACAAAAAATATAGAGAAATTCATTGAACTACCACTTCCATAGTTTCAAAGAAACGAATGATACCAAAAAACATAAAGAGCACATGTACTTTTCAAAACTCCATCGTCTCGAAAAATCCAAGGATAAGAAAATAAGGAAAAGTATAAGAGAGTTTCACCTGCCAAATAAATTCTGCTTTAACGTTGTCGCCAGCAAAATGCTTTATGCAAATTGCGTCTTTCTCTCTTTCTGGCTTCACTCCGGTAAAACCATGTGGCTCTGGCCTGCCTCACTCACATACCACTCTCCCTCACGCCATATGGTCCTGAGCTTTTAACATACACACACACACACACACACACACACACACACACACACACACACGGACGAACAGCACCGGAATCGTCTAAGGTTGAACTGGAGGGGAAAGTCTGAACAAAGAGTCCTGCCTTTCAGCAGAACAAACAGCTACAGAGTCATCAGAGGGGGAAAGAGAAAGGAAGGAGGATGAATGTAAGTTGTTAGAAAGATTTTTTGGGCAGCGTGCCAGAAAGAGTGGGAACATTGTAAGTCGGATAGTGCACAGCATTCAGTATATATATATATATATATATATATATATATATATATATATATATATTTAACCAGAGCAAAGATCAGACTTACCATGATTCCGGGCAGAAAGGTCAAAAGATATAAGATTCAGGAGTGGGTTGGCGTTGACACTTCTTGTATGCTTTTCCTTGTTAGAGAAAGCATTACAACAAGGGTGATTAAATCAAGGTTTTCTTGCGTTAGTCAAATGATACGGGAATGGAATGTATGCTTTCATGCTTAAGAGAATAACCTCCGTAATGTGCGACGCACACCGAGAGGGCTGTCAGCCATGGATGTAGGAGTCATTTCAAGAAAATCTAGGCAGTAGTGTCTGAGGGCCTCCTAGTCAGCAGGGAGGATCCTCAGGCCTTTCTGGAATGATCCTACCAAATCATGCCACACTTCACCTTACCTTACCCTGCCCCAACCCATCCTACCGAAATCTGTCACACCCCACCACATCCTACCTAACCTTGCCGCAAGCAGTATGCTGTGACACGGGGTAGTATGGCGTGATGCAGTGAAGTCTGGTGTGACATGGAGCAGTCTGGTGTGCCACGAGACAGCCTGGTGTTATACGGGATAGTCTGATGTGACATGGGGCAGTGTGGTGTGACATGGGACAGTTAGGTATGATACAGAGCAGCTGGAGTGGTATATATTTGGGGGAGGCGGTAGCTCAATCGGTAGAGAGGTGGTCTGCAGTCCTAATGGACCCAGGTTCGAATCCCGGCTGGGGCAGGGAACAGTTTAAGGATTTGAATTTCATTAAATGAGGCTTTACTGATCTACCATGAAGACCCGCCGACATGTCGTAAAAATACCCCCGCTAATACCAATACACCAGTCCTGTATGAGACAGCCCTAGCATGTATTCAATATGGACTGTGGGTGTTAGCGCCGAAGTGGTGACATGTAGAGGTGTATGGTATTTAGGAGGACTGCTGGGTCTTGATAGCAGGCTGTGAAGCCTATGCCCAGAGTCGGACACATAAAAAAAAAATATATATATATATATATAAAAGTAAAGGTTGGTCGGCAGCTTCGTGTGACCCTTTGTTAACTCAGAATTTGCCACAGAATGAAAGGCCAAAGAATACTGAAGGGATAAAAAAGGAACAGAAAAGTACAGAAAAGAAGAGAGAACTTTCAATGATCAAGGGCGTCCCTGCAGTGAAATTAGTGATCACAGAAATAAGAAAAAGTAAGACAAAAGAATATGTGAGGATCTTTTTCGAAATTCATTCTCTCTCTCTCTCTCTCTCTCTCTCTCTCTCGTTTATTTTCTTTTTTCCAGTTCACCTTCCATGCCGCACAATATTGTTTCCTTCTTCCTTCCTCCCTTCCCGCACTCCGCCATTTAGTATTCAGTCCGGATCCGGTGAGGTTCGGCCATAATGCCACGACTGAGCGAGCACGCACACACACACAAACACACACACACACACACACGGAGGCAGCAGAGGTGCACTACAAATTAGGAAGGAGGGTTGCCAAATATCTGAGCTGGTACAAGGGTGATGTGGCCTAGCTACAGAGCACTAGATATTCCAGGGTTGGTACAGTAGTAGCAGGGATGGATCCAGGGGAGGGGATGGGGGGATGCATCCCCCCCCCACCGGCCATGCATCATTGAATAAAGAGGCAATTTCGACATTGAAATATCAGTATGTCGCGTCAAGTCTTTGGTCGGATCAGCGAATCAGACCCCCCCACCGTAAATTCCTGGATCCACCCCTGAGTAGTAGTAGTAGTAGTTGGTGGTGTTGTTGTTGTTGTATTATCATTAGTAGTAACAGTAGTGGTTGTGGTGTTGATGGTGGTGATGATGGTGACGGTGGTGGTTGTGGCGTTGGTGGTGATTGCAACCCCAGGCTCATTTGAACGTGAACCCAGTGGAGTGCAGGCTGAAACTGCACTCCTATAGCTCACTCTCCGCTCTGTGGAAGAGAGGGAAGAAGATAAGGGACATTTGCATAACCGGGCAGTGGATCCGCCTGTCATATGAGTGCCACCACATGAAGGCGCCTCTCTCTAATATCATTTGAGCTGGTGTTGAGGTGATATGTCTGATGACTTAATTACACAGCACTTTATGATTCTGGCACATACAATAACTAACAATGAGGCCTGAGGGACATGTAGTCTTTTCTTTTGAGAGCCATTGATTTTTTTATTGTAACACTTTTTTTTCTTTTTAAATTCCGAATAACAATGTTTTTTTGGCCATGACTGGAGACTGGAAATGAACCATACGCTTCGTGGGATACTTTGCGAAGTAATAAGAGACATTCATTGATTTTACAGGGTATTAGTGATGGATGATATTACTGGAGGAATTGGTACTGGTCGTGTGAGTGAGGTAATTGGAAAACTGATAATATAAGACAGCTGAAAGACAAGCATCAGGAAAAAAAAAAAAGTTGTGTGTAACACAGAAAATGATACATAAACTGTAGCGAATGGTAAAAGCAGCCTAGCCGATTATGAACTGAAGTGAGAAAAATGTTTAGTAAATATTTACCAAACAGGGGCGGCGATTCCACCTGTAACAAACTCACGATCTCAAGGCAAGTAATTTTGGTATATGAGCAACGCAGATAGTTTACTGTTCCACTCTGAGTACAAGAAGTGATTGGAAAAAGACATAATATACCTATCTGGGGGTATTTAACCCCTTAACCGCGGGTGTCATTCCAGAATGACGGCGACAAAACTGGACCAAACCGCGGGTGGCATTCTGGAATGATCGTGAATATTTTGAACACCACGCGTTTTCCCGGCGCGCAAATATTCTCACGCAAGAGTAGCTGTCGAGTTCTTTCACGCCAGCCATCCCACACCTCCCTCCTCCAACCCCGAGGGGACCCCCCCACCCCTGCCCTGACCCGCGTCAGTCAGTATCTGTCCAGCTCTGTGCGTGATAATGGCGCTCCGTCCCGACTCATCGTCGCTCGCTTCCTCCTCTACAATGTTTAGTGCTAGTGTTCCCTCTACCTCTACACCGGTAAAGGAACTGCTGACGGTGAGGCAGAAGGGGTTGAGCACTCCTGAAATTAGAACTGAGCTGGACAAAACAGTAAGTACTACTCTTGATTGTGGCAGTGAAAGTGACACACTCACAGCAAGCAGTGATGATTTGGCAGTGATTGGTGGTGAACCATTTTCCATTGATAGTGACAGTGATGAAAGTGATCGTGTTGATTCCCCCCCACCACCCCCAGCTTACTCTGGGAAAGGAAAGGCTCCTATGGGCAAATCTGGTATTGCACGTGGGAAGGGAGTGAAGCGCAGGCTCACGTCTCCCACACCAGGCCCTAGTACGCATTTCCCATCAATTTCCCGTTCCCCTAGCCCAATTGCCCTCACATCATCATCATCATCATCTGTCGTGCCCTCTCCTCAGTCTACATCATCTGAGGAGTACGAATTACCAAAGCCTGCAAAGCGAGGGAAGGCAGGCCGTGCAGGCAGGCCTAGAACAAAGGGGATGCGTGGCAGTTGGAGGGCAAAGCTGGGCGATAAGCGAGGCGATAAGCGAGGTGATAAGCGGGGTAGAAAGGGTCAAGTTTCACCACGCACCAGGTCAGAAACCCCCCGCCTGCCCCCGCTCAGTTCCCTCACCCGCGCCACCCCCACTCACCGCCCCCGCACTCACCCCCTCCCGTTGCCTCCTGCCTCACCCACCTCCCGCTTGCCTCCTGCCTCACCTCCTGCCTCACCCATTGCCTCTACATCAGCTCCTCCTCACGGGGAAACGAGTGAAATGCAACCTGCCCCTGCCACTGAACCACGCACAGGGCAAGTTGATGCATTTGTTTGGACTGACGGTGGAGATTTCCAGCCACACAATCCACCGTTTGATATGACAAATGCTGGAATACAGCCTGCCTTCCCATGCAACGCAGGTGATGAGTTTGTTGATTACTTCCTGGCCTTCCTTGATGATGAAATTGTGCAGCATGTCAGCGATGAGACCAATAGGTATGCAACTCAGTGTGCAGCACAAGGGCTGGGACCTATTGGCTCGCCAAAGCAAGTGTCGTGGTTGCCTGTCGGGATCAGAGAGCTGTATGTTTTTTGCACTCATGTTTTTGATGCCCCATATAAAGAGACATGAGTTGGAGGAGTACTGGCTCGTGGATGACATAACTACTATCCCCATATTCGGGAAGTATATGTCACGGGATCGGTTCCGACAGCTGCTTGGATACCTGCACTTCGCTGATAATGACAACCCGTCCCAAACTGACCCTTTGTGGAAAGTGAGGGATTTCCTCAACAAGATTAGGGATCGATTTATGCGATTTTTCAGGCCTATGCAGAAAGTCATCATAGACGAGTCCCTGGTATTGTTCAGAGGACGTCTCAAATTCAGGCAGTACATCCCCAGCAAACGCCACCGCTTTGGGATAAAGTTCTTTGTGCTGTGTGACTGTGAGACGGGGTATATAATGGATTTTGTCATTTACTCGGCTAGCACAATGGATGTGAACAGGAAAGACCCCCTTGGCTTCTCTGGCTCCATTGTAAAAGTGCTGATGGAGAGGTATTTTGGTGGTAATCATGTGCTGTACACAGACAATTATTACACAGCACCGAAACTCTCCAAATACCTTGCTGAACACGGCATTGGCACTGTTGGCACTGTACGGAGCTATAGGAAAGAGTGGCCTAGTTTCCCCGAAGCATTATCATCATCCAGGGGAGATGTTCACCTGAAGAAGTCAGAAAAGCTTCTTGCGATCAGGTGGCATGACAAGAAGGTTGTCAATATGATCAGCACCATCCACAAGGGGGAAATGAAGAGAACTGGGAAGGTCAGCTACAGGACGGGAGAGCCAATCATGAAGCCTGATGCCGTCATTGATTATAATGTAAATATGAGACTCGTTGATAAGTCTGATATGATGATTGGCGAAATAGACTGTCTCAGGAGAAACACCCGATGGTACAGGAAGGCTTGCCTGCACATGCTCGATATGTGCATGCTCAATGCCTTCATTCTTTACAAGACACAAGTCGGGGGCATAAGGCAACCATCACTGAGACAGTTTTCCAAGACTGTCGTTCAGCAGCTACTTGAACGATTTGGTCAGGTGACGGCATTGATCCCGAGGCGACACTCTGACACACAACCTGACCGTCTTGAGTGCCGCAATTACATGAGCTGGCACCAGCTTGTGAAATTGCCTCCTAAAGCAGGCGGCAGGTTGTCACAGGGCCGTTGCAGAGTATGTTCAACCACCACACGAAGGCCTACGACGAGAAAAATGAGCACACACCAGTGCCTTGAATGCCAAGTCGCTCTATGTGTAACTCCGTGCTTTGCCGAGTACCACTCTCTGAGTAAATACTGAAAGTGACAGTGATATATAGTGATGCGACAGTGACGTGCTTTGCCAATAATTGTATAATGGATAATGTAGTAATAAGGGATATTTTGCCTAGAAAATAAAGGAAATATTGGCCAGTATAATAAGTGATATTGTAATAAGAGAATCTGCGGCACTTGTGGAATTCTGCGGCACTTATGTAATTCTGTGATGCGCCAGTGACGCAATATAGTAATAAGTGCATTGTAAATATAATGTACATTGCCCATATTATATGTAAAATAATATTAGAAGTTAGAAAGAATGAAAAGATCGCAGGAAACGTCAGTGAGCGGGTGCCGCCGCAGTGAAGTGAGCGCAGCCGCAGTGAAGAGCGAGCGCAGCCGCAGGGAAGTGCCTTTTACCTACCTCAGTGAACACAGAGTGGGTGTTTATCGTATGTACAGTGTTCATATATGTTTATATTACTATTATGAGAGAGTGGTTGGCATTTGGTACTGGTGTGTGGGGCGTAAAATAGTTATTTCACACCCCTCACTTCTAACGGCTCTCCCCGTCCTGTGAAAGTCAACGAAGTCATGAAACCTACATCAATGGAAAGCTGAAGGTTTGTACTTTCTAATGGTACCTTATTTTTTTCTCTAGCTTTATTCTGTGCAGAGTTATTAAGGTTTAAAGGTTTGTTTACATTTGGCTGAAACCCCCGCGTTAGAGGACAGTCAGACCAAAACAATACCCGCGGTTAAGGGGTTAAGGAAGCAACCAGGCAATGTTTACTGACCATCTTTCCGACTGGTCGCGTTCAGTCGACTTCATCCGCACTGTTTACCAACCATCGCTCCGACTGGACGGGCTAGTGTATTCCGTGTCAAAGCAATGGGAAACTTAATGATTTAACCAAACCAAACCAAACCAAACCAAACCTAATCCAACCTAACCCCACTTGCGTTTGACAGTCAGCTTTAAAATTTAAAAATGCACATCAGGAATGTTACCTATGGCCGGCTACCGGCAGACGTCAGCAGAATCTTTACGCCTTCTAAATTTTCAATTATAGCTTATAGGGATAAGTTTATAAAAATCCCTGGTAGCTGTGGTAATCCAGGAAAAATAAGGTACTTGTGAAAGTCTCATTTCAATAGAAGATATGTGGTTAGCATCGCTGGCTGGTAAGCTGCCGGCCCGTTAGCGCCAGGGTTCTAATCCTGGTGTGGGCAGCTAGGGTCACTTGACTCAGGTGTCCATCCACCCTTTGTGGGTTGGTAGGTAAAATGAGTCCTTAGACTAGGGTATGGGGATGTATAGAGGGAAAGAGGTCCATGAGGATTAAGTCCATGGTGTGAATGGTGTGAATAGGTCCATTGTCGGAATAGGTTCATGGGGATTAATGGGCCCCAAATAGGAACATGGGTCCAATGGGCAAAAATATGTCCATGAGTGAAATAGGTCCATAGGAGAACATTGGTCCTTGTGTGGATTCTATGCTTCTGCTTGGGGAGAAAATAGCTCCATGAATTAATATAGGTGTATGAAGAAAATGGGCCGATGCGAAAATATTATGTCAGTGGGTAAATTATGTTTATAATGGAAAACAGATTCATGAGAAAAGTATGTTTAAGGTGAAAAAGGCCCAAGGGGAAAATATCTATGAACATGAGTACATCCATGGGAAAACTAAGTTCATGGATAATTTGGCGTCCATGGAAGAAATGGAACCATAGGAAGAAATGAGAGGTGGTAAAACAGGTGATTATGGAAAATATTTTCATGAGCAAAAAACTGATCCAAATGAAAACGGGATCATTGGGTAAAGTAGGTTCTATCTATCTATCTTTCTATTGCCAGACACCTTAATCCCCTAAGAAGTTGCCACAAACAAATCACCTCCATGTCGCCCTGTTCTTCGCCATTTCACTGCCCTGCTCCCAGCTCATATACCTCTCCACTCCATCCCTCCATCTCATCCTTGTCCTCCCCCTCCCTCTCCCCCCCCTCCACCTCACTCACATCCACTCTCCTCATCAGTCTCTCGCTCTTCATCCTCTCCACATGGCCAACCCCCCTCAGTGTGTTTCTCCTAACGCTTCCTATCACATCCACATCCACACCACAAAGCTCCTTCACTTCCTCAGGTTCATGGTGGAAAATACTTCCATGGTGAAATTGGGTCGTCGCCGTCAATGTCGTTTTGTTTATAAAGGTTCCAAAATGCTTGCATGCACTGGCTTTCGTCAGTCAGTGGTGGCTCTCTATGCTGCTCGATCTCTGGCAGGCTCCCTGTTCAGTCCCTTATCCCTGTGGTCACACTCTATGACCTCGTCCCAGGTCTTTCTCGGTCTGCCTCTTGCAACCCTGCCCCCAGCGTTCATACTTCTCACTTTCTGCACCCAACTGTCATCCCCATCCTCTCCATATGCCCAAACCATCTCAATCTACTCCTTCTCGCCACAATACCCGTACACTCCAGTCCCATCCTTCCTCTCAATTTTTTTCATCTTAAGCCTAGACCCCCCAGGCCTCGCATTCAAGAACGCACTGCATATCCACCTTATCAGTGCCGTTTCTGTGCGTTTAAGCCTGCGAATATTCTCTTCCTTTACTACCCAGGTCTCACTACCGTACAGCATTACACTCCTAACACATGCTGCATACAAAGATCCCTTAGCACTGAGGGAGAGCCGTCTCAGTGTCAGGAGAGGCAGCAGTTCTCTGAACTTCTTCCAACCACTCCTCACTCTAGCCAAAGAGCTAGCTTTAGGCCCACCTCCAGCACATATCCTGTCTCCCAAAAAACAAAACTCTTCCACCCACTCAAGAGGCCCACCAGCTAGGTCAATCCTTTTATGCCTGGCAATCTCCACATGCTCTCCTCGACGAACCGCACACATGAAATCAGCGTTATCTCGCAGTCTGCCTTTAATACTACTACGTCTCTTATGTACCCACTTATCACAAACACTGCACAAGATGGAATTGCTTCCCACGCTCTTGTGGCAATCTGCACTTGGCCGCTCTCACTCTTCTCTGACAATACCGCCACCAGCCCTACATACTATCACTTTTGTTTGTTTGATTGTTTCTATGTCAGTCTTTCTGTTTGTTAACAAGTTCACGCAAAAACTACTACTGCGATTTGACTATAATTACAGGGATGATGGGCTACGACCTTCTGACCACCTGATTAAATTTTGAGTCCAGGCCATTGACCCAAAAAAAAAAAAAAAAAAAAAAAAAAAAAAAAAAAAAAGTTTCTTCGCCATAACACGTTTTAAATTCGTCATAATGACCTGAAACCAAAACCTGAAGGTGCATCTTTCAAATCTGCATCCTATAACATGCCTCATTACATCAGGGGGGGTCGCCTCCCAGATAGCGGTAGGGGGGTCATTGTCAGGTGGGTCGGGCCTAAAATTTAAAATGGGCAGAAAATCGCCAATTTTCATCCAATTTACTCCAAAGCTGATATGTGACATCTTTGACTAGATATCCTGTTGTGTTTATACGTCAGCACTAAAATGGCTGCCTTGGCACTGCTTCTTGTTATTTTTCAGTGTTATTCCAGTGACTGAAGGTTCCATTAGCTGACTGCATTATCATCAATAATACATGAGGCTAACGCGAGGCAGCATTGATCTTCGTGTGGAGTGCTCCCACACCAGTACACCAAAGCAACTGGACAGTGCCAGAAGCAGACGTGAAGTGCGAGGGATCAGTGTTACCAGAATTTAATAACATAGCAAGAAAGAAGAGAAAAATATCCATAATTCCAAATAACATTACTATTCTTCCAATTCTTGCTTCTAGCTTCTTCATACCTCGTGATGAATTACATACTTTTGATAAATTTGTCTACATACTTGTTGAAAATCCTGGGAGGATTTCCGTTTCATCAGTCACAAAACAAGCCAAGTTTTCCTACAAAGACATTTATCGGCACGTCAAAAGAAAACTGTGGGACAGACTTTGGAGGCAGGGGTAGCATCAGGGAGCAAGGATGGATTGAGTCCCTAGCCTACTCATCCACGACCACCCTGTATCAGACCAGCCTAGGATGGACACTGTGGTCCTATGTCGTCACACTCCTAATTGTTTGCTACCTTGTGTTTTGCTTTATTGAACTGACAATGTTTATCGACCAATACTACATCCTTCAGCCTACCATGTCTGTGGCCATGCTAGTATCTAACATTACTATTAGCACGCCATTAGTAACAGTAGTCATAATTTTGATTACTCGCAAAGCCAAGGCAGTTCGCTTGGTCTCCAGGATTCTTTCGTTGATTCATCGTTATAAACCAGACCCAGAAAAATTCAGCTCTCACTACCTCCTCGTAATCAGCGAAGCCTTGATGTTGGTGGGGGTTTCTAGTATAGCGAGTCTTCAGTGCTCGTCTACTACTTTTGGCATTGCATATGATGTAAAAGAGATGTGTGTGGCGTTACTGCTGTACAATACAAATACCTTCATAATAACTTTCCTTTACTGGGTGACTGATTTTATGAGTCAACTCTGCAAGGCAGTGAGAATATCAGTTAACAAAATAATTTGCTTGAAGTCATCCCAACACGTTAGTTTACCATGCAGTTACCAACAGACATCTGTAGTGGGCTTACGAGACTCCCAAAGACGTCAGCTTCTGAAGGCGACTCAGGAGAAGCTGCTGGAGATACACTCGCTCCAGCGCCATCTGCTGGACTATCTGGGCTTCCCACTCACCCTCAGTATGCTCACCGCCGTCATAAATGCTATCATGACCGCATACTTCTTCATCGGCGTCGCAAATCTATCACCACAGGATTATTATGTAAATCTGTCGTTCGCTCCTCTATCAGTCATTCCCATTATCACTCTGACCAACATTCCCGCCTTGTTGTTTATTCAGGTACTGTTCTGTGTGTGTGTGTGTGTGTGTGTGTGTGTGTGTGTGTGTGTGTGTGTGTGTGTGTGTAGTTATTCTAAAATATTTTTGGTCGTTGTCAAATCAGAAGATCGTATTTCAGGTTGAGAAGCTGAGGCTTCAGCTCCAAAAGTTTCTTTTCCACGAGGAGGACCAACACACTAAAGGCAAGGTTAGGAAAATAAATATAAATTTACACACACACACACACACACACACACACACACACACACACACACGCACGCACGCACGCACACGCACACACACACACACACACACACACACACACACACACACATATATATATATATATATATATATATATATATCTATATATATATATATATATATATATATACAAACTGACTACAGGAGAAATGAAAGGAGCGACAGTGAGTACTTTCGTATATTACATCTTCAGACAGAGTGAGACAGAAACGTAAAGGGTAGAGGTCCTTTATGCACACCCGCAGCAGGGAGTGGCACACAGAACAATGGATAACCTGAATTTTTACCTGCGGCTTAACTTATGGTCACCTGCAGCAGGGAGTGGAACACAACAAAGGATGACCTGAATCTAAAAATGCACGTGGCAAAGGAGAAGGGAGTAGGGGGGAGGAAAGGGGAGTGGGGGAGAGGAGGGGAAGGAGGAAGGGGAGAGGGAGGGAGGGAGGAGGGGATAAATACTGCTGCTTAACTTAAGACCTAGAGGATTAATGCTTGGTGTGTCCCACACAGGTGTGACTACACCACCAGGAGATGACAGGGAACAATCACTTGTTAGTCTGGGGGATACTGCTTTAAAATTAGTTCAGTTAACAATTTATCACACTTAAAATGACCATAGCACATGTTTACATTCTTTTCATATGTGCCAGAAATTAAACAAGATTCTATTACATTTCTTTCATCTAAGCTTTTTGATCTTGCTAGAATCTTGGAGCCTGTTCAGTCAATATGGTGATCACTGGATGCTTTGTGCTGAAATAAACCACTACTCTGTTGGGCTGTCCTTACACTGTATTTATGTTGTGAGATTCTAGTTTCCAATTTTTTCCAGATTATCTTATGTAAAATTTGTTACAGCTTTTACACGGGATTTTGTAAACAACGCCTGAATTACTGAAAGGGCTGTTCTTGATGAGGGTTTTTTTTTTTATGGCGTTCTCATATTTGAATACTACTTGTACATTGAGTTTCCTCAGTATGTGAACAACATCAAGAAAATTTTCCTGGAAGGGGAGGACAAGGGTTCTTTGAATGTTCTGGCAATCTGGCTGATTAGTTTTCCCTTCAAGGAATCGTTTCTTGGCTGTACTGTGGCACTGAGTTAGTATGCTTTGTGGATAATATAGCTTCTTTCCAATACTCTGAATCATTTTTAGTTCATCATCTAAAAATTCTGGGTCTGAAATTCTATATGCTCTTAGGTACATGGATATGAACACAGATCTTTTTACATTAATATGATGGTTTGAATAGTAATGAACATATGACATAATATTTGTAGGTTTTCTGTATACCTTAGTCTTCAAAACATTTTGGTCCCTGATAACTTTTACATCCAAAAATGGCAATTCATTATCCATTTCCATCTCATGAGTAAACTTAATCGATGGAACTAACGAATTTAATTGCAGGAGAAATTCATCAATGGGAAGACTGTTAGGCCAGAAGCACAGGATATCATCAACGTATCGGAGCCAAACTATGTTTTGCTCCTTTATGGAGGTCAATAAATGTTTCTCAAAGTATTCCATGTAAATATTTGCCAGAACTGGGGAGAGGGGATTACCCATGGCCATATCAAATTTTTGTGTGTAAAATTTACCTTAAAAGGTAAAATAAGAGTTTTAGATGATAAACTAAAACTGATTCAGAGTATTGGGAAGAAGCTAAAATATCCACAAAGCATAGTATCTCAGTGCCAAAATACAGCCAAGAAACGATTCCTTGAAGGGAAAACTAATCAGCCAGATCGACAGAACATTCAAAGAACCCTTGTCCTCCCCTTCCAGGAAAATTTTCTTGATGTTGTTCACATACTGAGGAAACTCAATGTACAAGTAGTATTCAAATATGAGAACGCCATAAAAAAAACCCTCATCAAGAACAGCCCTTTCAGTAATTCAGGGTTTACAAAATCCCGTGTAAAAGCTGTAACAAATTTTACATAGGACAATCTGGAAAAGACTTGGAAACTAGAAACTCACAACATAAATACAGTGTAAGGACAGCCCAACAGAGTAGTGGTTTATTTCAGCACAAAGCATCCAGTGATCACCATATTGACTGAACAGGCTCCAAGATTCTAGCAAGATCAAAAAGCTTAGATGAAAGAAATGTAATAGAATCTTGTTTAATTTCTGGCACATATGAAAAGAATGTAAACATGAGCTATGGTCATTTTAAGTGTGATAAATTGTTAACTGAACTAATTTTAAAGCAGTATCCCCCAGACTAACAAGTGATTGTTCCCTGTCATCTCCTGGTGGTGTAGTCACACCTGTGTGGGACACACCAAGCATTAATCCTCTAGGTCTTAAGTTAAGCAGCAGTATTTATCCCCTCCTCCCTCCCTCCCTCTCCCCTTCCTCCTTCCCCTCCTCTCCCCCACTCCCCTTTCCTCCCCCCCTACTCCCTTCTCCTTTGCCACGTGCATTTTTAGATTCAGGTCATCCTTTGTTGTGTTCCACTCCCTGCTGCAGGTGACCATAAGTTAAGCCGCAGGTAAAAATTCAGGTCATCCATTGTTCTGTGTGCCACTCCCTGCTGCGGGTGTGCATAAAAGACCTCTACCCTTTATGTTTCTGTCTCACTCTGTCTGAAAATGTAATATACGAAAGTACTCACTGTCGCTCCTTTCATTTCTCCTGTGGTCAGTTTGCATACATATCTTCACGGTGAAGTGAAGTCTCTGCATATATATATATATATATATATATATATATATATATATATATATATATATATTGTAATTCTTCATGGCATATACTATACCCAGAACCAAATCAAGGAGTCTGACAATGAAAATTCTGGCCACAAACCTAATTAACGAGGACATTCACGTGAGCTGATTACTGTCGTATATTATTCTCCCCGCAGTTTCCTGGCTGGCCTTTAGGGTTAATATGAAGTAAAAGCCTTGTGGTTTGCAGGACTAAGATGAAGATTACATTTGCAAGAACCGTGAAACAAACAATGCCTGACTAGTTCACTGCACACTGTTGATAGATACCCAGTCAGCTCAGACGTGCTAAAGACCTGTGGTAGTGTTGTGCTAGTGTGCTTTAGTGATCTGTGATAGTGGTTGTGTTAGTGTGTTGTAGTGATCAGCGATAGTGCTGTGCTAGTGATCCGTGAGTGTGTGTGTTGTGGTGACCCGTAGTGACCCGTGATAGTGTGTGCTACCTTGTGTGAACTAGTGCGTAATGGCTTCCTCGGCAGAGAGTTGTGTCCCCACTGCAGGTACTGAAAAGGACTACCTTGAATTAAAGGAGGAACTTCTCGAACTGAAGCGGGAGGTACAAATTCTCAGGCAGGAGAAGGCACAAATGAGGGAATTGTTGGAGGAGATGTTGGAGGAGAAAGAGAAAAAGGCTGAAGGTTGGACACTTGTTAACAAGGGTGCAACGAAGTTCACTCTTAAAAAGCAAACGGAAATTAAGACAACTAATACATTCGACACACTACGGGACGAATGTGAAGGGAAGGCAGAGAGGGAAGTAGAGGAGAAGGACGGTGAGAGAACTTCCAGTACAGGTAAGTATAAACAGAACAAGAAAGGTAAGAAAAATGTTGTTGTTGGAGACTCCCAGGTGAGATATCTGAACAGGGCCATGTATACTCCACTCGCTAAACATGTGTGTCTTCCAGGGGCCAGGGTGGCTAATGTGGTAGATAAAATTTCAAATATCGTAAAGGAAAGTGGTGACAAACCCACTGTGTGCCTCAGTGTAGGAGGCAATGATATTAGTAGCCGTAAGAGTGAGGTACTGTGGAAAAGGTACAAGTTGATGTTAGAAAAGGTTAGGGAGAGGGGAGGAACCCCTGTAGTGCTTGGTGTTTTACCAAGGTGGCGGGTTGGAAGGGAATGGTTGAGCAGGGCAATAGGGTTTAATTGCCGCCTTGAAAGGTATTGCAAAGATAATGCAATACCTTTCATAGACAACTGGGACCGGTTTTATGGACGAAGTGCCTTGTATAGTTGGGATGGGACTCATCTTAGCAGGCAAGGAGTTACTGTTTTAGCTGGAATGATAGATAGGGAGTTGGAGGGATTTTTTCGAGATTGAGAAGTAGGTGTACAGGAAGATGCAGCAACTACAGTCAGAAATCATTATTACCATGTTTGGATAGATGCATCGATACTTGCAAAATTAAGAACAAAAGTTCAACCAATAGTGTAGATACATCCACTCAGGCACCTCAAATTGAGCAGGCGATGATAGATGATAGAACAAGCGATGATAGAAGGGCGATAAGCGATAGTACAAAAAATTGTTATATTAGTAAAGTAAAGAGTTTCCCAGTTAGTAATAAAATAAATAACAGTAAATGCCAAGGTAAAGGCATAACTACTCGTAATAATCTGAAAGTGTACTACACAAACAGCCGGAGTTTACGTAATAAAATGGATGAACTGAGGGCTTTAATTTGTACAGAGAAAATAGACATTGCCGTTATTAGTGAAACTTGGATGAATACAGACACTCGAGAATTTTTAGCAGAATATCAGATAAAAGGCTATAATATTTTTGTGTCAAACCGTCAGGGAAGAAAGGGGGAGGGGTAGCTATTTATGTAAAGGATTCATTAAACTGTTACAATAAAGCAGACATTAAAGTAAATAGGGACACAGAAAGTGTCTGGGTTGAAATTAGTAACAATAGGGAGAAATTAGTCTTAGGAGCAATTTACAGATCTCCAAAATTAAGTAGAGCTGATAGTAAATACCTCTGGGAGGAAATTAGGAAAGCATCACAGTCCAGCTTAGTAATAATTGTTGGGGACCTTAATCTGCCAAGGATAGATTGGAGAAATCAGACAGGAGATGCAGAGTCAGAGGAATTTCTAGAGGTAGTACAGGATAATTTCCTTTATCAGTATATAAGGGAGCCCACCAGAGGTAATAATATACTTGATTTGGTTTTAGCTAATAAAGAAAATATCATTAGCGATATAGAGGTTGGTGGACGACTTGGTAATAGCGATCATGAAGAAATTAAGTTCAAATTTATTTGGGATGTCTGTTCCACTGAAAATACCTCCACCGTTCCTAATTTTCGTCTAGGAGATTTCGATGGCTTAAGAGCTTATTTTCGAACGGTATTCCACAGGGAGATTAGCTATTTGAGGGAATGTCAGGTTAGTGGGGATCCCCAGGTCATAGGTCAGGCGCAGGAAGCACGTGGGGACGTCCGTCAGGTGTCTGTGAGGGGAGGTGGTAGATAGGAATGTAGTCCAGGTGACGGAAATTAACTCAGCTCCAGTACCAAACAGACGTTCGACCAGTGAGAAGTATAACGAGTTAATAAATATAATATACGGAGGCCAAGATAGATATATTCCTTCAAAACCGTTTAGAACTAACAATTCAGAACCAAGATGGTTAAACAACAGATTAAAATCTCTCATAGGCCAAAGGAAAGGAATATATAGAAAAATAAAACGTGGAGAGGAACACTTACGTAACCGGTACACAATTTTAAATAGAGAAGTAAAGAGGGAGATAAGAAAAGCAAAGAGAAGTTATGAAATTAAGGTTGCCAGTGAATCAAAAGTAAACCCCAAGGGTTTTTATCAAATGTACCGAACGAAAAATAAAGATAGGATAGGACCACTCAGAACAGAATCCAGGTGACATTACCAGTGAAGATAAAGAAATGTGCTCCATCCTAAATAATTATTTCATATCAGTATTCACCAAGGAAAATCTAAGCCTGGTCCCTCAAGCAGCAAATATTTACCATGAGAATACGGAAAATATTCTTAGTAAAATAACCATTAGTAAGGAGGACGTATTGAAAGAAATTAACAAGTTAAAACCTCAAAAATCGCCAGGTCCGGACGATATATATGCAAAAATTATAAAAGAAACCAAAGAAGAATTATGTCAGCCACTTTTAACGTTATTTAATGACTCTTTAAGTTCAGGAGAAGTTCCAGAGGCGTGGAAAACCGCAAACGTAGTGCCCATCTTTAAAAAGGGTGATAAATCAGCTGCGTCGAATTATCGTCCGATAAGTCTAACGTCAATAGTAGGAAAAATGTTAGAGTCAATTTTGGCAAATAAGATTAGAGAACACTTAGAAAAATTTAATCTTATAAACGAAAGTCAGCACGGTTTCAGGCAAGGACGATCCTGCCTCACAAATTTGTTGTCATTCTACTCGGAGGTCTATGAGGCAGTAGATAGCGATAAAGCTTACGATGTTATTTATCTGGACTTTAGTAAAGCTTTTGATAGAGTCCCACACGAAAGGTTAGTTAGAAAGGTTCGAGCACACGGTATAGACGGCGATATCTTAAAATGGATAGAATCCTGGCTGAAAGGACGAAAGCAGAGAGTATTAATAAATGGAACTAAGTCGGACTGGGGATTAGTAACTAGCGGTGTACCACAGGGTTCAGTACTCGGTCCCTTATTATTTATCATATATATAAATGATCTAGACTTAGGAGTCAATAGCAGAATCAGCAAATTTGCCGACGATACAAAAATAGGGCGTATCATTAACTCGACTGACGATTGCCATTACTTACAAAAAGACCTCGATACATTGTCCAAA
Organism: Coenobita brevimanus; assembly: GCF_032717465.1. Taxonomy (NCBI): domain Eukaryota; kingdom Metazoa; phylum Arthropoda; class Malacostraca; order Decapoda; family Coenobitidae; genus Coenobita; species Coenobita brevimanus. The sequence continues at coordinate 31,498,156 of NC_136959.1, read as the reverse complement.
TGGTCTAAAACTTGGCAAATGGAATTTAACGTTGAAAAATGTAAAGTACTTAACGTAGGCAAGACCATTGGAGATACTAAATACAGCTTAGATAACAAAGAAATTAGCAAATCGGAATGCGAGAGAGATCTAGGAGTTATGATTAGTAACGACCTTAAACCTAGGCAACAGTGCATTAATGCGAGAAATAAAGCAAATAGGGTCCTAGGATTTATTTCGAGAAGCGTGAGCAATAGATCATCTAAAGTAATACTGAAACTTTATCTAGCATTAGTAAGGCCACATTTAGACTACGCAGTACAATTTTGGTGTCCTTACTATAGAATGGATATTAATTCGTTAGAAAATGTACAGAGAAGAATGACTAAAATGATACATGACGTCCGGAACCTGTCATATGAAGACAGACTGAAAAGACTAAGTCTGCATTCGCTAGAGAGGCGTAGAGTAAGGGGAGACTTAATTGAGGTTTTTAAGTGGATAAATGGTATAAATAAGGGAGCTATTAGCAAGGTACTTAAAGTGAGCATACAGGATAGAACTAGAAATAATGGTTTCAAACTAGAAAAATTCCGTTTCAGAAAAGAAATCGGTAGAAATTGGTTTGGTAATAGAGTAGTAGACGAATGGAATAAGCTACCTAGTAAAGTAGTTGCTGCCTCTTCCATTGAGAGTTTCAAGCATAGGCTAGATAAGCATATGACAAATAAGGGGTGGATATAGAATAAAGAAAATATTATAACCAATACTAATTCAAAAATAAATTTTCTTTTCAGGTTACACTATGATAGTCTCTATTCTCCTTTCACACTTTCCTGTAAAATGTCCACGCCAGTTTTTCTATACGGCGTGGTGTTCTTTCTGACTTTTTCCTGCCGGCTTCGGCTGGAGGGTTTGGAGGGCGGGGGAGAGCCTTCTTCTTTGCTATCCTTATCTCATTCTAGTAGTTCAGTTACTCTTCTAGGAGCTGCCTAGCATGGGCCAACCGCCTACTGCAGTTATCCTCTCTTCTTATGTTCTTATGTTCTTATGTAAACAAATTTCAGTTGTGCGTTTCTGTGCACCTTTATAGGGGACAGGAATAAGATGGTTGCAACATAACAGCTATCATATCTGTAAGTCGTCACTCTGTAAGAACTCCAAGACAAGGGGCGCATCACTTTCAATAAACACTTCCGTTTCTTGTTAAATTGCGAACTCACTCTTTCAAAGGGGTTTCTTGTAAGCTTGGAATAAGTAACATCATCATTAAGCCAGTCATTCATATTAGATAAATAATCACTCTTGCTTGCTCTTACACTGAATTCCTTAATCTGTCATTCCCATCACCATAAATAATCACTCTTGCTTGCTCTTACACTGAGTTCCTTAATCTGTCTTTCCCATCACCTGTGATGTCCAGTTTTTTCTCTTCAGTTTCCCTGGGATCTTGTCCTGGCGTCATTTTTGCTCAGCTCTCTTTTGACACATCTGCGCATCGTTTTCTTTGTCATAAATAAATCCGTTTTCTTTACGACAGGAATATGATAGGTTATTTTCATGTACAACAGGGTCTTACCAAATATCTACTGCCATTTCCCTTTCATTATTTTTACAGCAAAACTGATGTTGGACAGGGACTTCTTGTTGTGGCTCCTCTGCCTGATTATTGAAATGTCCCCCATCTCTTTCCTTCTCTCTCAAAAGGAGAATGGTGAACTGCTCGAAAAGAGCAACTTCATCCTACAGTCCACCATCTTCACATTCAGAGAAGCCTGGGCTTGCTGCTGTATTACTTACAGTAAATGTAAAATCAAGCCTTCATTATGACCTGGATTTAAGCATAGGTATATTTGGTGCAGATTCGGGAGGTGTTGGAGTTGGTGACTGAGTGGCCCGAGTTCCGAATATGTCGACTTTTCACACTGGCAAGAGCTCGCCTTCTGGATGTGAGTATTACTGGAATCACCACCACCACCACCACCACCACCACCACCATCATCATCATCATCATCATCATCGTGAGATATGTGTCAAATATTGGCAGTAAGGCATACACTAGGGAAGCATGTGAGAAGGGCCATAAAATGTAAAAATACACTTATATCTTGAAAAGCGTGTGATGAAGTGAAAGGAGAGCGCTACGGAGGGTGTTAGGTATGCATGGTGTGGCAGGAAAATTAAGAAATACAATTAAGATATTCTGTGGCATATGGGGAGCTTTTGGGTAAATACTGAGGTACAGGAAAGCCAAGGGATCCTCATTCAAGAACGACCTGAAAACCTTGAACAACCACCAAACACCAGCATGACTTCTATATAGACCTAATTAGAAAGTTTCCTCCCCCAACCTCACTTTAACTACCTCTACACTAGCTAATCGAAGCTCCTGGAAAATAGTTCATGGCCTTACATCTGACCGCCTCCCCAGAATCATCTCACACACAGTAAAATGAATGGATCTTGAATTTGGCTCTCTGTTATCTTATTTTTGTTTTTTCTTGGAAGGAACAATTTGCAGGCTCCTGGCCTTTGCTTCCTGCTTCCTTGCATAAAAAAAGAAAAAAGCCATTCAGAAACAGTACAGGCATTCACAAATACAAGTAGGCTAATTGGACATGATTAACACAAGACGAAGAACAAGCACTTAAAACTTTCATCCTGGACTCTATTCCCAGCCACTGACAAAGCAGACACAACCTTGAACAGAATCATACAACTGTTAGCATATAATATATCCCAAATGGCAACACCATAAACTTCAAACCCCAACTCTTTCCTTCAAGTACCGCCCTCAGGCAGTACGTCTTTGATTTTCCCTGGAATGATTATTGCTTCCATGGCCGGGAGCCATCTGAGTGTGCCTTGTGCATTACGGAGGTTATTCTCTCGGGCATGGAAGCATACATTCCTTTCTCATATCCTTTGACTAATTCAAGAAATCTTTGGTTTAATCACGCATGTTCTAATGCTGTCTGCAACAAGGAGAGGGCCTGTAAAAGGTACCGGAGCCAACCCACCCCTGAATCACATCTTTTTTATGTTTCTGCCCGGAATCATGCTAAGTCAGTTCTTCACTCTGTTAAAAATAATTTCATCCATACTAAATGCTCTCAACTCTCCAACTCGAATTCTTCCCGCTCCTTCTGGCACCTTGCCAAAAACCATTCTAACAACTTTACCTCATCATCCTTCTCTCCTCTTTTCTACTCTGATGGCTCTGTAGCTATTTCTTCTACTGGTAAAGCAGATCTCTTCGCTCAGACTTTCTCATCCAATTCCACCTCAGACGATTTCGGTGCTGTTCCTCCGTCACTTCCTCCCTCATGGCTGACATTATAATTTCTTCAGCTGATGTATTTTCTGCCATGACTGGCCTCATTACTAACAAGGCATATGGGCCTGATGGAGTCCCTCCTGTTGTCCTCAAGAACTGGGCTTCTGTGCTTACACCCTGCCTAGGTAAACTCTTTCGCCTTTTTCTTTCAGCTTGTACCTTTCCTTCTTGCTGGAAGTTTGCTCTCATTCAGCCATTCCGAAGAAGGGTGACCATTCCCAGCCCTCTGACTATCGTCCAGTTGTTTTAACATCTTGTGTCTCAAAAGTTTTCGAGTCTATTCTTAAGAAAAAAAATTTAAACATCTTTCCTATCACAACCATCTTTCTGATCGTCAGTATTAGTTCCGTCAGGGAGGCTCCACTGGCCATCTTCTCACCTACCTTTCAGACTCCTGGTCATCCTCCTTTCGGGACTTTGGCGAAAGCTTTGCCATTGACTTGACATCTCAAAGGCTTTCGATCGAGTCTGGCATAAATCTTTAATTTCCAAACTGCCCTCTTACGGGTTCTATCCTTCTATCTGTGCTTTCATCTATAGCTTCCTTTCTGGTCGTTCTATAGCTGCTATTGTAGACGGCCATCATTCATCTCCTAGATCTATCAACAGTGGTGTTCCTCAGGGCTCTGTCCTATCACCAACTCTCTTCGTTTTATGCATCAATGATCTTCTAAGCTGTACATCTAACCCTAACCACTCATATGCTGATGATTCCACCCTTCACCTTTCCATACGGTTTCTGCAACGTGCATCCCAGCAGTTACTTCAACAAACAAGGGATGAGGCTATGGCACTCCTAATGTGTGACTTGGCTCGTATCTCTGACTGGGGTAAAAATAATTTTGTTTTTAATGCATCAACGACTCGGTTTTTACACCTATCATCTCGACAGCATATTCCACAGGAGTACCCACTTATGTTTAATAAAGTCCAGCACAATTCAGCATCAGCTTTGAACATGCTTGGGGTTTCATTCACTGTGGACTTATCTTGGAAAGATCATATTATATACATCTCTGGGAAAAATCTGCTTCTGAGAGATTAGGTGAGCTAAGCCGACTCCATACCTTCTTTATCCCTGAACAGTTGTTGACTTTATACACGGGTTTTATTCATCCCTGTGTGGAGTACAACTCTCATGTGTGGGGAAGCTCCCTACATACAGCTCTCCTCAGTAGGGTGGAGTCAAAGTATTTTTGTCTCAATAACTCTCCTCCTCTTACTGGCTCCCTTCAACCTCTGTCTCTTAGCCGCAGTGTTGCCTCTTTATCTTTTTCTATTGCTGCTTCCATGGTCACTGCTTCTCTGAACTGCCTGCTTGCATCCTTCCACCTCTATGACGGATGCATAGCATCCGTCTAGTAACAAACTCTCATCCCTTTTCTGTCCAACTCTCTAATGCAAGAGTTAACCATTACTCGTAGTCCTTCATTTATGCAACAAGTCAACTCTGGAACTGTCTCCCTCTGTCTGTATTTCCTATTTCCTATGATCTTGAGTCTTTCAGACGCAGTGTGTTCAGGCATCTCGAAATGAACAGATCTTGAATTTGGCTCTCTTTTGTATTGTTTTTGTTTTTGCTTTCATCTTGGAAGGAACTGTTTTGCGGGCTCCTCGCATTTGGTTCCTTCTTCCTCGCATAATAAATAAATGAATAAATAAATAAATTATATATATATATATATATATATATATATATATGAAGAGTGGCTGTACGTGACAGAAATAAATGGAGAGAAACTGTGAATGAATAAATGATGACACAGCCCTGAGGGGATATTCTCCCACATTTGGTCTGATCAGCTAGTCAGGTCAGGTGCGGGTAAGGGGATGGGTCTATTATGATGTAGCAAGGGTAAACCAGCTCTGTTGTGGGGCCCTGCTGCGGATGTCACTGATTACACTGTGCAGTTGACCCTTGTGCGGTGTGGTGCAGTGAGGTTCTGTCCCTTCTCCCCTTTTGGGCTAAGATGCGAATGAATGTGTTTGAATGGATGAGTAAATGGGGAGTGTGTCGTCCTGTCTCGGCTACTTCCCTTTCCTCAGGGAAAGCAGCCTAGGTATATATATATATATATATATATATATATATATATATATATATATATAGGAGAAGCGATCTTTATTTTGTTTTTGTTGATTTGGAAAAGGCCTTTGACAGAGTCCCTAGAGAGGTGGTGAAGTGGGCAATGAGAAAGCTTGGCTTGGAGGAGTGGCTGGTTAGGGTGGTTATGGCCATGTATGTGGGTGCTCACACCCAGGTGAGAGTGAATGGAGATTTGAGTGATGAGTTTTCCGTGAATGTTGGTGTGCATCAGGGGGCAGTCTTGAGTCCCATGTTGTTTATCATGGTACTTGAAGCCCTTTCACGTGACTTTAGAAACTGACTCCCGTGGGAGTTGTTGTATGCTGATGATTTGGTGTTGATTGCAGAGAATGAAAGGGAGGCGGAGGAAAGGTTTAGGAAGTGGAGAGATGGTATGGGGCAAAAGGGTTTAAGGGTAAATGCAGATAAAACAAAAGTGATGATATCTAGGGTTGGTGGCGGTACTGTCAAAGACGAGGGAGAGTGGCCATGTGCAGTTTGCCACAAGGGCGTGGGAAGTAATTCCATCTTGTGCGGTGTGTGTGATAAATGGGTGCATAAGAGATGTAGTGGTATCAGAGGTAGACTGCGAGATAATGCTGATTTTATGTGTACAGCGTGCCGGGGTGAGCAGGTGGAGATCATCAGACGTGAAAGGATTGAACTTGCTGGTGAATCTCTTGAGTGTGTGGAAGAGTTTTGTTATTTAGGGGACATGTTGTGTGCTGGAGGTGGGGCTGGAGCTAGCTCTGTGGCTAGGGTGAGAAGTGGTTGGAAGAAGTTCAGGGAGCTCTTGCCTCTCCTGACATTGAGGGGGCTCTCCCTACGTGCTAAGGGGTCTTTGTATGCAGCGTGTGTTAGGACTGTAATGCTGTATGGCAGTGAGACCTGGGCAGTGAAGGAGGAAGACATTCGCCGGCTCAGACGTACAGAAATGACAATGATTAGGTGGATGTGCAGTGCGTCCCTGCGTCCAAGGCCTGGAGGGGCTGGGTTTACAATGGAAGAGTTGAGAGGTAGGATGGGACTGGAGTGTATTGGTGTTGTGATGAGGAGAGGTAGATTGAGGTGGTTTGGACATGTGGAGAGGATGGGGGATGATAATTGGGTGAGGAAGGTGAGAAGTGTTAATATTGGGGGTGGGGTTATGAGGGGTAGACCGAGAAAGACATGGGACGAGGTCATTAAATGTGACCTTAGGGTTAAGGGACTGAACAGGGAGGCTGCAATGGATCGTGCAGCGTGGAGAGCCGCCATTAGGTGACCAAGGCCGACACATGCAAGCATGTTGGAGCCTTTAAAAACGAAAACGAAACGAAAACGAAAACGATATATATATATAAACAGAACAATTCATTAAGGAAAGGAAAAAATTGAAGGGGGAAATTCAACTGAACCCAGCAAAAGTAGAATTCTTGCAAAACTAAATTATCAACAACTCGTCAGGGAAAGAAAAAGATTGAAGGGGAAAATTCATCTGAACCCATCAGAAGTAGAATTCTTGCAAAACCAAATTATCATCAGTACTGAATTGATCAAAACAGGCAAGTAAGACAACTGGAAAAACGCTGTGGACACCCTTGATCAACGGGTAAGAAGTGACAGATTCTGGAATACTAAAACACCCACACATCCAAGCGAACTCCCACCAGCTCATGAAGTCTTGCCGATCAGCGATGGACGGATCCCTGTTATGAAGGGACACGTAAACAACCGTATTCCGTATTACGCACCAGATACACACAAACACCAACCCTCAAAAGCCATTAACAAATAAAATGAAGGAAACGCAAAGAAATAGCATCAGTGGAAAGACATCTCGTAAACTCTATGTCCTGAAGACACACGCAGTCACCAGTTTTGGAAGAGGAAAGAATCTATGGCACTGTCTATATACAGTTCATTACAACGACAGTGAACTACAGTATACTAACCCAAGCTGGACCCCGACCTCAACCACCACAAACATGGAAAATCGTTTAAGAGCACAGAGCATTGCATTATAAATAGTATAGAACGCAGTAAGACCAGAAATACAGTTGCTTATTATTGTTGTTGTTGTTGTTGTTGTTATTATTATTATTATTATTATTATTATTTAGTATCAGTTTTAATATTTCTACTACAATACACGAAAAATGACCCCCACTGAAGAGACTCTAAGCAGGTTATCAGTTTCAAAGGGATCCAGTTGGGGGTACAAACAGCGATGAAACAATTCCTGTCTGAGAAATTAACTAACCCCTACAAGAAACGCCTAAACACTCTCTGTATGCACAGTATCATTAGGAAGAGTATAATCCCGGAGTTTAATGAGTGAGGGCAAAAAACACCCAGAAATACTGTGATCAACTATATGTAAAGCGAGAAAAAGCCTGATGAGTGCTCCATTTAAACTGAGTGCCATGTTGAAAGCTCTTATGTTTACGCGTGGTCCTCTTCTCGTATCCTGTCCACTGGGAAAGGATGATGATGATGATGATGATGATGATGATGATGGTAGAGAAATATCCAGTCGCTAATCCTTCCTCAAATGGTTCGGAGGAACATTAGTACTGTATTCAAGGTAATGCCAGAAAATTTCATTCAGCCGAGTGAGGAATAAAAGCTTCAGTGTTAATACGGCTATCTGTAAACCCGTCCACGGTAGGGTCAACTCTAGTACTCTCTCCCAAAACATTATTCAACTTGAGAGGTCTCAGGAGCGTAAGTGTATTATTTATGTGTGTCGTTGTGTTTCAGATCTTCAGCTTCGTCGCCACCTACCTGGTCATCCTCCTGCAGTTCCGTCTCACTGAGGAACCACGAGAGTCTCCTTTACACCCCAATCTCCTTTACACCCCAATCTCCTTTACACCCCACCTCACCCCAGCACACCCAGCACCACCACCCTGCAGCCTAGCATACCTTAAACTGGCTGGTGTAAGATAGAACTTTTATGTAGTTAGTGAGGATGATAACAAACTCTGCTAGACTGATACAGTGCTCAGTGACCCCTAAGAATTTACTTTATTTCAGTACATTGAATATCATAACAAAGGCCCCCCCCCCCTCCATTGTAGTACTGCTGATGAATGTTAAACTATTGTACATCTGCACATTTTTTTTTATTTTAATATTTAGATCATTATTAAAACTGCTGTTCATTACAAATACGATATATTACTTGACAATAAGAACAGAGGGAAAAACAGTAGGGAAATAAATGTGTCAGTAACAGGTAGCTGGTTTCTTCTTGCAGTTATGACGTGGAAAATCAAGCACTTCTAAAAAAAGATCTGGAAACTTTCGTAGCGCATGAAATATAAGTAAAATTAGCAGAAATTCACCCCTGAATCAGCAACAATACAAATTCCTTAAAAAAAAAAAAAAAAAAAAAAAAAAAGGATTTCAGGTTTTCCATTTAATCTCCTTCTCTTTGTTTGGGCAGAAGTAGATTGCCCTACCGACATACTGCTTTTTAGTTGGACGTGTAGTTTTCTCTAATGCAGTGTGAAATAAGTTAGACGTACTGTTCTTTACTATTAGGTACTCAGTAATTCCCATATCTATGTAGAAAACTTTTTCTGTGTATTCAGATAACATTAGATCTACTTATCGATACGAATAGATGTGTGTGTGCGTGGATGAGTATATTGGTAGTGTGTCGTCCTGTCTCGGCTACCTCTCTTTCTTTGGGGGAAGCAACTTAGTGTACAGATAGATAGACAGATTAACGCCTATCGTCCATTGGCAGTAAAACTTTTGGCACGTTTTTAAGCAACTAAACCCAGTGCTTGTAATCATATTCTGCTGATCACTTGCTTTCTTTAGCTTCGAAACACCGCAAACATGTGGCCATTGCACATACTGACATAGTAATACAGATAATTACACCAGTCTGCTGTATACCCTTATGGTAGTAAATGCTTTAATCACTTATAGCCTATTATAAACCTCTCGGTACAAATGAATTATCAGTAGCATGTTTCAACGTCATCTTTGGGAGAGCAAATGCCGTGGCCCGCATAGCCTCACTCAGCCTCCGACTCTGCCCACATGGGTCCTTTGGTGCAACCCTCCAGGCAGCTACTCTTCCCCATCAAAGTATTTGTCGACATGAATAGTCAGCCTGCTCTAGCCATGAACTCTGTGGTCTTCCCATTGGTCTCAACTCTGGATTAACTCTCTTAGTGATGACACTGTGAACAGAGTTAGCGCTGACGTAATATGTGGGAAATAGGCCTTGATTCAATCTAAGTGTGCGTCCACACTTGCTCGAAACATGTGATCGACGAGTTGAAACGAAGCACCGGGTTAGAACTGCTGTAGTACTCGAGTCTGAGCGTTGGATGGACCCCTGAGCCTCCTTTCCTCGTGGCTATCACATGTTTAGGGGCAAATGTGTTCCTGCCTTATCAGAGTACTAGCTTGTTATGTAGCCTGTCGTAGGCCTACCAGCTGTATCCCATGATCCCGCAGGAGTCAATTCGCCACTTCATGTGTCACAACTACAGAGTAAGGCACCAGAACTACCACCACCACCATCACAACTACCACCACCACCACCACAGCTACCACTATTTTCGGAACACCATTACCTTGGAGATGTAAATTTTCGTCCTACACAAATAACGGCAACGCTAAATATCCCAGCTGAGTGTATTCATTACCAGTGCGACAAGAAATCTCATCTGACCTACCGTTATTATATACAGTGGTGATAATGATGGCGTTTTAGGTGATGATGATCCCAGTTATGATGATTATGATGATGATTCTGCTTATGATAGTAATGATGACTCTAATATATTAGTTGTGGTACCTTGAACTTATTTTTGCCAATTCGTTCATACTAAATTGCATCCTCCCTTCCTGCATCTTCTTCATCGTTGCTGTAAATGATGTCATCTTTTACTTTTTTTTTTTTTTCATAATTTTTCTTTCCCTACCATCTCCCACATCCCTTCTTCCTTTTTTCACCTTAGTCTTGGTGTTGTGTCCTTCGGTTCCCTTTATTTCCTTCCCACTCTCTTGCCTAATACTTCCCCCACCTTCACCTTTTTCGGCTTTACGTTTCCTGCTGCATTCTTCTCTCTTTCCACTTCTACTTTCTAGCCCCACCACTTCTCCCTGCCCTTCTCCAGCTGTCAGAGGGGAAGGAGCTTGTTTTTGAAGTGTCAGCACTAAGGCCAGCTGGCTAGGTCACTCTATTTCCTCCACGGCGTGAGAGTTACTATAGTCTGTTTTATTTCATCTGACGGAACAAAGGCACACCTACAACTTGAATGCTAAGTCGTGGTTGCATGGAACTGGACAAGCCTGTCATTAGAGATGAATGCGTCTCCTTGTTTACCAGTCAAACCGATCCTCGAATATAACAATGCACGGCTATAACTGAGCTGAAGGATTTGGGATCTTTGTCAAATTAAAACCAATGCGTTTACATTTCCTCATCCACCACACCCGCTATGTTGTGGCCAGAGCACCCAGGACAAGGACCCCTCTCCTGAGTGCTGAGTGACCCGTTCGTTCGTTCGTTCGTTCGTTCGTTTACAGATTTCTTGCACCTATAGTGCAGGCCGGGCCATACATTAGCCCGGTCAGTGGGGTATGGGCTGACTTAAAAAATAGTAAGGGGGAAGACAGGGCCTGGGGATTGCCCAGCACACACACCCTGTCTTCTGTCTGGCTTTGTGGTGTGTGTGTGAGTGACCCAGTGAGGAACGATGCAGGCCGGCGGTCATATATTATATTCACTGGATGGCGTATGGGTATTTCCAACATCCATCAATCTCGAATACGGGTGCTTTGTATGACATGGAGGGTCAGGCCAGACGACCGGTTATTCAATACTGGCGATACGGTGGGGTACGGAACAGAAATTGGTGCGGGACGTTTTATTTTTGTTAAACGGTGTGGTACGAAATTGCGGTAAGATATTTCCTTAAGGTATGGTGCCGTATTTTTCATATATATATATATATATATATATATATATATATATATATATATGTGTGTGTGTGTGTGTGTGTTCTTACCTAATTGTATCTTTACAGGAATGAGTCAAGCTCGTACTGTCCCGTGTCTTAAACCATATTTATCGTACATATCCTTAAATTTGTGAATTGTTTTGGCACACACAATTTCATTCGGTAGTGCATTCCATTGATCAATTGCTCTGTTTGGGAAACTGAATTTCCTTACGTCTTTATCACCTCCCTTCTTATGCAGTTTTTTGCAGTGTCCTCTTGCTGATGCTTCTCCATATGTTAAGTAATCATTTATGTCTATTTTCTCCTTTCCTGATATGCATTTATATAGCATTATCATGTCACCTCTCTTCCTTCTCTCCTGTAGTGTTGGTAGATTCAGTTTATTTAGTCTTTCTTCGTAGCTTAGGTCCCTTAAGCTTGGTATCCATCTTGTAGCGGCCCTTTGAACTTTTTCAATCTTGTCTATGTGCTTTTTGAGATGAGGACTCCAGACTACTGATGCATATTCCAGCGTTGGTCTAATGAATGATGTTATTATCCTTCTTAGCATGTCTTCATTTATGTATGTGAATGCTATTCTCATATTTGCAAGCAGTGTATACATGTTCCGTACCTTCTCGCTGATGTGGTCAGCCGGAGATAGTCTGTTATTGATAATCACACCTAGGTCTTTCTCTCTTTCTCATGTGTATAGGGTTTTATTTCCTAACTTATAATCCCAATCAGGTATTTTTCCACTTTTACCAAACTTGATTACATGACACTTGTCCACATTGAATTCCATTTGCCATGTACTACTCCATTCATGAAGTTTATTTAATTTTTCTTGTAGCTCTTTACAAGAGTTTGTGTTAGTAATTCTCATTTGTATTTTTGCATCATCTGCAAACATATTCAGATAGCTCTCATTTCCAGTGTTAAGCTCTCATTTCCAGTGTTACTGTTTATATCATTTATATACACTAAAAACATGATTGGTGCCAGCACTGAACCCTGTGGTACTCCACTAGTCACTTCTTTCCATGATGAGTAGTTTCCTCTTAGTACTGTCCTCATTTCTCTTTTTATGAAAAAGTCTTGCATCCAACAAAAACAGTTTGCCTCGAATTCCTCCTTGATGGTACAGTTTCCATAAAAGTCTGGTGTGGTACTGTGTCAAAAGCTTTCTTGAAATCTAAATAGATACTGTCCACCCATCCTTCCCTTTCTTGTATTGTGTTTGTTACTCTGTCATAGTAGCTCAACAGATTAGTAACACATGATTTTCCTTTTCTGAAACCAAACTGTCTTTCTGTTATCATACTGTGTTCTTCTTGATGATTTACCCAAGCTTTTCTTATAAGTTTTTCTAATACCTTGCTTACAACACTGGTCAGTGATACTGGTCGGTAGCTGAGTGGATTTTGTCTATTTCCTTTCTTGAATAAGGGGACAATATTTGCTTTTTTCCAAATATCAGGTAGTTTACCTTGACTCAAGGATTTCTTGAAAATTAAAAATAATGGTTTACATAACTCCTTTGCACATTCTCGTAATACCCAACATGAAATTTCATCAGGACCACTTGCTTTTCCTCTGTCTAATCTACTTAACTCCTCCTGTATTACTTTTTCTGCTATTTGTATATCTGGTAGTATGTGTGGACATGCGTGTTCCACATAGTCCCTCTCAAAATTTTTTTCTTCTGTAAAAACTAATTGGAAATTCTTAATTAGTGCTTCACAAATATATTTCTCTTGTGTATAAGTGATTCCCTCGTCCGTAATGGATTGTATTGTATCTTTTACTTTAGTTTTGTTTCTGATATAGCTGTAAAACAGCTTTGGTTGATCACTACTTTTATTTATTATATCCTCCTCAAACTGTTTTTGGGCTTCCCTCCTTATTCTTGTATAGTCGTTTCTTGCCTGTTTGTAATTATTATACGCCCTTTCACTATTGTGTCTTCTGTATCTATTCCACAACAAATCTCTTCTCTCTTTTGATTTTTTACATTCTGTATTGAACCATTTCTGTATTTTCTTATCTGCTTCTTTGTGCTGTGGGATGTACTTCTGGACTCCTATTTCATAAAGTTCACAAAAATTTTTATATACAGCATTTAAATCTTGTCCTGTAAGCTCATTTTCCCAATCAGTTTCTAAGAAATACTTCTTTAGGTCTTGATAATTTCCCTTTTTATAGTTTAGGCTCTTTTTGTAACTATCATTGCTGTTTACTATGTCATATGCTATCCTGAAGTTATAATTTAGTACTGCATGATCGCTTTTGCCGAGTGGAGGGTGATATATTAAACTGTCAATATCATTTTCTTGCCTTGTAAATATTAGATCTAGCACTGAAGGTACATCAAGTCCTCTTTTTCTGGTGGTTTCCCTCACATGTTGCGTTAAGAAAAACTCTTGTATGAGATCCAGGAGCTTTTGATCCCAACAGCTTTCTTGGCTATTTATATCCAGAGTATTCCAATTTATATTTGTATTGAAGTCCCCAGTTAGTATAATTCTTTCCGATTTCTCTTCCATTTTATGTAGCAATGATCTTACACTCTGAATTGTACTCTCTGCCAGGTCCTCATATTCGTCTCTTTCCCATGTGTTTGATCTGGGTGGCATGTACAAATTGGCTACAATTACTTTACCTTCAGATGTGTCGATCTCTACTGCAATCAGTTCTACTTGTGATGATATATCAAGTTTTATTTCCTTGACTTTTAGATTTTTCTTAGTTAATATTATAATTCCTCCTCCTTTTTTTTAAATATCTGTCTCTTCTCCATATATTGTATTCCTCTAAGTTTAGTATGACATTTGATATCCTTGGTATTAATTTTGTTTCAGTTAGGCATATTATTTGTGGTTCATTTTCTCAGACATAATCATTCATCTCTAGTAATTTAGATACCATTCCATTCACATTTGAGTACATCAACTTTATCATCTTGTTTATATACTTGTCATGACATGGTTCTACTACCTTCCTCCTTTTTCTTCCATCCTGTTTGTGTACCACTTTCGTACCTGCAATCCTATTACTTTGTAAAAAAAAAAAAATTCTTCTTCTCCTCTTCTGATCTTCCCTCATTTTTTGTTTTTGCTTCCTCCCTTTTCTCTTTCAGTAATTCCAGTTCCTCTTGTGTTAGGCATCTTTTTATCCATACATTTTTGAACTCCTCTTTTTCCTTAAGATTCTTTGCATTTTTTAGTATCTCTTCCACAGTGTTTACACTTTGGAAAGTCACCTTTAGAGGTCTTGTCTTGCTTTTCTCGTATTTCCCTAACCTTTTGTGTTCCTCTATGTCTTTACTACAGATTTCCTCTGATACTTCTTTCAGTAAGCTCATTACATTTGCCATCTCCTTTTTGTCTCTTGTGATCTTGTTTTTAACTTCATCCTCTTCTATACCAGTGATTACTATTGATTTGTTTATCTCTACTGAATCTCTGACTAACTTTGGATTGTTTTGGATTATTCTTTTCACCTCCTTTTTAATGCTTTTTTCCTCCACCCTTGTTTCTAAGTCTTTCTTTACTTTCACCATTTCAGCATACGTGGTTTCCACATCATTTTTGTAGCTTTGCACAGCTTCATTTACTTGTGTTATCTTCTCCTCAATATCACTGCTCTGGTCAGTAAGACTGCTAACTTGCCTAATTGTCTCTGTGTCATTTTTGAACTCTTCCATAACACTCTCGTGATTGACTACTGTACTTGCCATTTCACTCATTTTCTTCCTAAGTGTACTCAATTCCACGGTTAGTTCACTGACGGGTGTCTTTCTTATTGGCCTCCCTTTCTAGTTTTTCTATTTCTTCCTTTTGCAAGTGCATCTGCTTCTTTATTTCATCAATTTCATTTTTGAAAGCCATTTCTAGTTTGTTTACACGTTCAACCAGTCTATTGTGGGTCTCTACTTCAACCAGTTCTTGGTAGAAATCATCATTTTGATTTTTACCTTTATCCCTTTTCTTTTCCAAATTTGTTTTACTGAAGTATGTATCCATTTTGCAATACTTAAAGTGCAAAGCATATACTTACAATCTCCGTCTTGTTGTAGTCTAAACAAACCTCAGAGATGACTCAGCGTATTTTTTCGTCTTGGTTCTATTTCCTGTTTTTACAAGTCTTGTTGAAACTTATTATTTTTTCCTTTTTATAATGAATAATCATTTAGTCTAACCTGGTACTGAGCTTGACTTATACAAAGATACTATTTAGATAATGCCACTGGCCGTGATGATTTGGTACGGAGCGCCGGTGTCACACATCCGCCTAGATTGAATCCCTGTGTGTGTGTGTGTGTGTGTAAAATTCCCAGTCTTGGGTTACATTTTGCAAAAGGAGGTGTAATCGAGGGAGTCTTGTTTCCCAATGTTGGACTACCACTACTACTACTACTACCACTACTACTACTACTACTACTACTACTACTTCTACTACTACTACTACAATAAATAAGTAGAATGGCTGAACAGAAGGAAACACCCCTCTTATTCATTTAGTAAATTATGAACACACGGTTATAATCTTAGTATGTGGTGCGCTATCGTGGCCAAGGCTGTATTTTAGAAGAAGTCAACTTTCAACGTAATTTTCAATACCATTCCGCTGGTGCAAGCGCCCTCCACGCCTCTGGACAGGGTCGTAATGGTCATCAGTGTATGGGGCAGGGGTGTCAGTGTATGGGGCAGGGGTGTCAGTGTCGCTTCTCCTCATCGTGACTGGTTTGGCGACTTTTTCGGGCAAGAACACCAAGCAGTCAAACTATAAAACTGGTCTCTTTGTTAGCTACTGTGTTAATCGTAAATTATCTCTGTCATCTTTCTTGGGAAATATGGCTAACTATTTTTTTTTCCCTTGCTGAATACTGCTTCTTGAAACAGTACTTTGATTTATTAAATTTATGCAGAAAAGTGTCAACCATTAATTACACTTTCAGTATTTTGTAAACTTTTTTTTTTTTTTACATAGCAGTAAGAAATACAGCATATATTTCTCAAACTGTACATCCTCTTTATACTAGGAAAATGAAATGAATTTGTTAATTTAGCTAATGGGAGTATTCACACTGACATTTAGTGTAGAAGAAAATTACCAAATACGAGTAAGCAAGAGACCATCATGACTCACACGTGGGACAAGTGTGGGATCCTTCAATCAATAAAATCAGAAACAAGTGTTCATTGGAATCAGATAGTGTACAGCTGGGGATGATCTTCCTTTAGGCTGTGCACTGTTCGTCTCAAATGTAACTTCAGAGTGAGGTTCAGGAACTGGAGAACCTGCAATGTTGATGTTTAACAAGTTGGCATTGCAGAAATCATAGCAATCATGTCTCTTTTCCAAGGTCTGTAATCTATTGTTGCATGATTTTATTCCGATTTCTTTTTATTGTGTGTGTGTGTGTGTGTGTGTGTGTGTATGATTATAAATACATAATATTGACTAAGTAAAGAGGCAAACTGGGTCATGTTGTATATATAAATTACTGAAATGTGAATGAGGACGTGACCTCCTCCACCCACACCATACTCCTCCTGAAACATCACTAAAGACAGGTCTATTGATGGGATGTCTGATGTCATGTGGAATGGACGACGCTTCAACAAAAGAAATACCACACATGTAACACTTCTCACCAACTACCCCATCTTCTACCACAGTTTCTCGTATTTGTTGGTGGTGGTGTTGATGTTGCTGTTGTTGTATAGCCCCCGTCTGGCCGACTAGACTCGTTGACCACAGGTAAGCAGCTACCCCTAAGGCATCATGTGTAGCTCAGTGTTCCGATATGTGTGTAATGTAAAGGCTTTTTCTACAAGCTAAACAACCCTTATCAAAGCTTGTAATTAAGGACAGCTTGGTCGCGTCCGCATCTAAGCTTTATTACGTGAATTCGATCAGCTTTATTGAAAGATTTCTCTGATGGTTGGATGTCTGGGGTAGGGGGGCTTGTAGTATTGTGTTCTGGTCGAGGTATTGCATTGTCCTTAATGTGAAATGAGCATCTAAATGTTTCCTAATCTCTAGTATAAATAGAAGTGATATGATGTTGAAGAAGATCTAGTAATGCTTGTTTGGTGATTATGTGGTTAGTTGTGTTGTGGGGCTGACACCGAATGAATGAAATGTTAAGCCGGATTGTGTGCCTATATTTTGTGAGAAAGAGGACTAGTTTGAGAGAGAACAGGAGTTGTGGAGGTTATTTTGATGCAGCCAGTGATGATAATTGTAGTAATGTTTTGAATGAAAGTGATGTCATGGATGTTGGATTAAATGTGGGGAGGGGGTGTATAGCTTTTAGATTTCAGCCGGTGGTCCCCGTTCCGGATGAAATCAATGACAGAGCCAGAAAGAGTTAGGGGGAAAAAAGGAAAATCGTCAGCCACCGTAAAGAAGGATGGCTAAACAAACGGCAGGGGGTTGGCAAGACGGAAGGTAGCCTAGACACAGGAAGGAATAGGAAAGAAAGGGGGGAAATAGTAGGAAACAACAGCTGTAAAGGGAATGATTGATGGGAGGATGACATGGTGGAAAAGGAAATACTAGAGAGGGAACAGGGGGACAGACAGGAAATACGGAAAAAGAGGACATGAATGAGAGGAGACCAAGAAAAGCCTGGGACAGATAAACCTGAGAAGAGGGAAGAAAAGGAGGAGAGTGGAGGGTGAAACCAACAACGTGGAGACAGTGGAAGAAAGGGAAAAGGTGTAAAACTGGGAGAAAGCCTTGAAGTAACAGGAAAATACAGAAGATGAACAAAACAAAAAGTAGGAGGCAAGAACGTTAGCAAGGCATAAGAGGATGAACGGGGGAAAAAAGAGGGACTTGAGAGGAAAGGCAGGTTGAGATGAGATAGGAGAGAGGAGAGAGATTAAAAAAGCAAAGCGAGGAAAGAGAGGGATGGAGAGGAGGAAGGAGAATATGGAAAGCAAAGAGACTGACACCCGGAGAGAGGAAGTAGGGAGAGAATGAGAGACGGGAGAGAGCAGATTACAAAAACTTCAGAACAAAAGTAAAAAACTTTAACACCATCTTCTTTCCCACCCATTGTGTCTCCTCTCCTCCTCAGTGTTCCCCGCTCACACCTTTCCCAGTTCTTTCATCATTCTTCACTCCCCACCTTCCTCTTATGTCTCCTCTTCCCACCCCATTTGCCGCTAATGATCAAACTTTCAGATATAACTGTGGTGGGTGAGCGACTAAAAATTCGGGTGTGAAGTGTTGTTCGTTTAAGGTGGCCCGACTGTTGGCGAAGTTGAGGCAGCTGGTGGCAGATTTATAGCCCAGTCAGCCCAGGTCTCGGCTCTTCCTGTCAATATTCAACAGCCTTGAACCCCGGCTGTCTGAAGTGGGAAACCAATGTGTCACTACGGTGTTTGTCGTCTGAACTGCCAGTTTTTAGGCAAGGTATTATTCCCATATGATATTATCTGCCTGTATGAAACCAAGAGGACAGAGCAGAACATTAAAATACATGGACAAGGAAAGGAAAGTGAATCAAATTTCTTCTTAGATGAAATGTAGGACTGAAGATATGGCCGTTGATTAATGAAGTACTGCGTTAGTGCTGGCTGTTTGAGCAGTATAACAGAAAACGAGTGGGAATGTATTACGACAAAACCGATCAGTTTTAGCGAGATTATATAGCAGAAGGCGAGGCAGTGAGCTGTGATTCAGGACTATATGGTGTGACGTGTGACAGTCTGGTGTGACATGGGGCAGTCTGGTGTGACGCGGGATAGCCTGGTGTTGTAACGATGCAAGTAAAGGTGGGAGATACCCTTGTGTGACTTGCTGCCTATGCCTTAGCCACGAAAGAAAAGAAAACAAACAGATTATGAAGAAAGCGAAATATAAAATAAAAAACCGACACTAAATGAAAAAGTTTATAACTGAGGCTTAAGATAGTGAAAAAAAGCAACCATGAGAAGAGAATAGATGATATATTTCCGCGATAAAAGTTTTTAACGAAATATAACATTTTCAGCAAAAAATTTACTCTCTCTCTCTCTCTCTCTCTCTCTCTCTCTCTCTCTCTCTCTCTCTCTCTCTCTCTCTCTCTCAGTTTTCCATTAATTCATTATCTTTCAATTTTCCA
The DNA here is from genome assembly GCF_032717465.1 of Coenobita brevimanus. NCBI lineage: Eukaryota > Metazoa > Arthropoda > Malacostraca > Decapoda > Coenobitidae > Coenobita > Coenobita brevimanus. The sequence goes on along the minus strand of NC_136959.1, from coordinate 31,478,678 downwards.
CTCGACCTTCTGAATATATATATAAACTGACCGTGTAAACACGTTGAGGGAGGCAGCATGGCTGCACCAGAAATTGGACGGGGACGATTTCCAGTTATTTGAGGCGGTACAGAGGCGGTACGGCAGAGCTACCCAGCACTGAAGCTGACTGTACACGAGTTGCATTAGTGCTGTATACACGGCTATGACAAACAGCATGCAACCCTTCGTAATTCTTATACACAGTATATATATATATACCTAGGCTACTTCCCCCAAAGAAAGGGAGGCAGCCGGCAGCCGAGACAGGACGACACACTCCCAATTTACTCATCCACACACACACATTTATTCGTAGTAAAGTTGTACATACTTCTGCTGTGCAGTGGTTCTCATTATCTTTGATCACCTTTCTTTGTTTGTGTCCGACTCTGGGCAAAGGCTTCAGGGCCTATCCCAAGGTCCAGTAGTCCTCCTACACACCTCCATATGTCGCCACTTCGGCGCTAACACCTAGCGTCCATATTAAATACAGTATATGCTAGGGCTGAATCTTACAGGACTGGTGTACTGGTATTAGAGGGGACCTTTTTACTTGCGGGCGGGTCTTCTGGTAGGTCAGTAAAGTCTGCTTTTATGAAATTCAAATCCTTAAACTGTTCCCTGCCCCAGCCGGGATTCAATGCTGGGTCCATTAAGACTGCAGGCCGCCTCTCTACCGATTTAGGTTACGTTCGCGAATCAGCTGCGTAGATTGATATTACACATATGAAGGTGTTATAAAGTTTGTGATGGGTGATGTGAATGTAGGAATTCATATGATTCCTGTAAATGGCCTAATGTCTCGTGTTGGTGTGCTGGGAATGAAAGATTTAGCAAGAGAGAGAGAGAGAGAGAGAAAGAGAAGTTGTATAGTACCAGGACTAGAAAGATGATGTTACGATCTAGATGAAGCAACTGACGAAGAAAAAAGATAAATAATTAACTTGTAAAAGCAAAGTTGATATGATAAAACAATCTCAAAGAATCAGATGTAACAGTAAAGATTAAAGGCGCGGTCACACAGGCGTTTTTACCTGACGGAAATTGCCGGCAAAACCAACTCAGAGCAAACTCGGCGAAAACTCGGCTAAATTGTTGAGATTTTGACAACTCTGTCCTGCTCGTCTCGTGTTGCCGATTTTCGGCAACACTGGGTTTCAAAGTGGCCACGCGTGCTTCACCTATGACTTTTTAAAGCCAATAGAAGAGTTATTTATCTTCTAATGCTGAATAATTATAAATACATTCGAATGTGCAGAGTGGCAGACGCAGTATAAGTACCGTCTTGACCTTTGTAAGTATACTTGTGAGAACATTTTTCAAAAGCTTTTAAATTAATACGAAAACCTGTTCTTAAATGATATTTTGGAGATTAATTATTTACAGGACAAAGATTCATAAAATCAATCATTTTTTCCTTGGTACTCATTACAGACTGTGCAGTATACATAAACAAAGGTTTGTGACTCGCCAGTGAGAGTTGTGGACGTGAATCACTAATCACAAAAGACCAACATAACGGAGAAAATACCTTGGTGCCGTGCCTCTGAGGGCTCATTGCTCGAGCATGTGAGGCAGAGGAGATATCTGTGGGATCAACGAAATGCACTTTTCCATAAGACGAGGTTGCGGAAAGAGACTTTCAATTACATTGCAGAATCAGTCAAGGAAGAATACCCTGAACTTTGCCTGTTAAATGGAGGTAAGAATTTATTTACACATACTTGCATGTGTAGTACTTCCCGTCGTATGTAGTATGTTAGTATGTATTTTTGGCCTGCTTGAAACATACAGTTTTTAATATAGGTTATATTATTACTTTAGTTTGTATATTTGTCCCTGAAGTACTATGTACATATATATATATATATATATATATATATATATATATATATATATATATATATATATATATATATATATATATATATAATTTCAACATTTATACTTGCCTTGCCTGAAGTTTACAGCTTGTACATTAGGTTAGGCTTGTATTTTTTCCCCTAATTTAAACATGCATACTTGGCCTGCTTGAAGAAGGTATTAGGGATAGAAATTCTGAAGGAGTGCTAGTCTGAATCGAAGAATCTCTAACTGTTTGTGATGGCTGTTCATGCATTCCCACACAAAAACGATCTTTCTGCAGTCAATTTTATTTCGCAGCGTCACGGAAAAGGCTACTGGTTCCAGAAAACATTAGTCGATATTCTTCCTGTGGTGGCAAGTGATGCTGAGAGGTCAGTGTTGTGGTAGAGTATGAAAGTAATAGAAATGAGAATGTAATCTTGACGAGGAAGTAAGTTATTGACTGTACAATGACTGGGGGAAGTTGATTTTATTCGTCTGTAAGATTTAGTATATTTTCGCTACTACATAGTGAGTGCAATAGTAAAGTTATAGAACTGCCAAATCCAGTCATAAATATCGCTAAACTTGCTTTAAAAAACGCTAAAATGTTATTAAATACAAAATCTCCCGAAGATCGCTGGAAAACATAACAAAATATGAAAACATATTCCTATGACGTTGTAAAAACATCTTCAAAACTGTGAGATATTTTGCCGCTAAACGTTAAGACTGTCGTTAATGGAAATGTATGTTATATTTTCCAAATACAAGATGACAGAGTTAATGGTTGCTATACATGCGCAAATTATTTCATGGTAAGGCAAATATGAGTTTTTTTTTTTTTTTTTTTTTTGTCAACACTTAATCATTATTTTAAATATCAAAAGAACGCATACAACTTCCTCCCACGGCCTCAAAACATGTCTATGCATGTTGATTTAATAAACTAATTTCTCATACTTGGTACTCAGCTTCCTCACCTAAAAACCACAAAGACTAAGAATTGTAGCCTCAGGAAAAATATAATAGGGGTAGACCCTCAAAAGCCGTGTTAGTGGCCGCTTGTCACATCTGGCTTTCTGGAAAACGTCGAGGAGAGCGGACTTTTAGTGTAGTTTTTCAGGACACACACACACACACACACACACACACACACACACACACACACACACACACACACACACACACACACACACACACACACACACACACACACACACACACACACACACACACACACACACACACACACACACACACACACACACACACACACACACACACACACACACACACACACACACACACACACACACACACACACACACACACACACACACACACACACACACACACACACACACACACACACACACACACACACACACACACACACACACACACACACACACACACTGTACCTCCTTTCAACTCGACCCAGTTCCCAGAACAGCGAAGTTACACGTCTGTTCCCACGTTACCTCTGCCAAGTTGGGTCAATGAGAAACTGAAATTTTAGCGAAGCAAGCTGCCTCGTTAGTTGCTTCTTTTATCCGGGTGGTGTGGAGGCAGTCGGGTACTGTGGTGGCAGTCTGGTGTTGTGGTGGTAGTCGGGTGTTGTGGTGGCAGTAGGGTGTTGTGGTGGCAGTAGGGTGTTGTGGTGGCAGTAGGGTGTTGTCATGGCAATCGAGTGTTGTGGTGGCAGTTTGGTGTTGTGGTGGCAGTCAGATGAGAGAGAGAGAGAGAGAGAGAGAGATTAATAAACTTCTTGTCAAAGTTCCTCGGGCATATTGATTAGACTAATCAAATAATACAGCCATTTTTGAATTCAGGTCGACTTTTCACTGAATCGCAGAAACTATGTGGATGTAATAGACCAGGCTATTTTTCATCACACACACACACACACACACACACACACACAAATTCAGTTCTACTTCTTCCACTCTACTGTTATGTACCAATTTCGTCAACGGGAGAATGAAGGGAGCAAGCGAGGGAAGGAGGCTGGTATGAGAAGACTGGGGAAGGAAGGGAGAAAAAAGTAATAAAGAAAGAACGTAGGGACTGAGGAGTGGCAAAGACAGCATTTCTTGTCTTGTTAACTGAGTGAGCAATAAGGCGTTGTTAAGGACGCACACAGCCATTCCCTGTAACTTCGCCGAAAATAGAAGGATAAAGTGGAGGATTACATGAGGTGGTGTGACTTGGAGTGGCAGGAGGGAGCGAAGTTAGAAGGACTTAGGTTTCCTGTGGTCAAGTTTTATAAATTCTGTGATGAAAACATTCCCAAAAGATGAACAAAGCTCCCTGGATCAGTGTAACAGTTGGATAATCGCAATACACTCAGATATAATGCGTATTTAAGATTTTTTTTTTTTACTTGTGGATAAGATGAGCAAGCTGTGTGTCAAGGTCAGTGCTGAATAGATAGCTCTTTCCCTTGCAATAAGGTTTGTGAGCGCATGTCAGTTATGATTACGTGGTTAGGAATGAGAGAGAGAGAGAGAGAGAGAGAGGGAGGATTTTGGTTGAGAAAGCAGAGAGGGCATGATGTAATGAGATGAGGTAGTGGTGGTAGGATGTGAGGTTTTGCAGTGTTCTGAGACTTGCAATGGGCGATATATGATTGTGTGTGTGTGTGTGTGTGTGTGTGTGTGTGTGTGTGTGTTCAGCAGGAGTAATGGAATTAGTAGCAGAGTGTTTAGTTCTGGTCTTTAAAGGGAATGAAGTCATGGAGTGCGTTGCTAGACTGGAAGATATAAAAAAAAAAAAAAAACAACAACAGAGAACGAGAGTGTTTTGAAATAATTACTTGGTGTGGTGGGCAACGACAAGAGTTTACAGGAGAACGCACACACAAGGTTACAGCTGAGTAGGAAGGCAACAGGTGTACTAATGGCAGTGATACAGAACTGGGAGAGAACAGTGAAGTAAAGACAGTCACCAGTGTTGTAATTCCCACTTTAACATATGGAAGTGAAAGTTTGATTTTATTTCACGGACATAAATAAATGGAAATTAGTTATCTGAATTAAAGCTTCTGAATTCGAGGCAGAAGTGAACAGGTAAATGAGGAAGTTTGGGATCATGGTAGGGATCATTGTAGTGCTTTTAGTGTTCGTAAGTGCTTGGGGGAAAAAGCTGAGATAGGTGGAGAGAATGGAGAACGAGAGATCGATCAGGAAAGTTTTCAGTGAGTTGGGTGGAGGGAAAAAGCCAACGATGATGTGTGTAGGCATGATATGTAACACAATACTATATGTAACTACGGTATGTAACTATTTAGCTATAGGTAACAATATGTAAAACAGGTAGTTATGTCTGAGTTCTCCTGGAAGAAAGAACTACGCATCCCCTTGCCTAGACTAATCAAGAATGCCAAATACCCCTGATCATGTGCCGGAAACATGACCGACACACACACGCACATACTTACGCACAAATACGCCCACACACTTTAGCTGGAAGTCAGAGGGGGATATAAGTCCGATAATACAAATAGGAAGGAGGGTACCAGTTATTGAACAAGAGAGAGAGCAGGAGAGAGAAGGGGTGGGAAAGAAGGCCCGATAACACGAGGGTCAGCTAGGAAGCTTTTGCCGTCACGCTATGTTACGCTGTAAATCACAAGTCGATACAACCATCTCAAAATAAGCTCCATTGACCCCAGTCTGCCTATTTCATCATCCCACTTAAAGTACGATGAGGATAACGGAACAGAGAAAGCCAGTACTGATATCTCCTACAACGTCTCACCATTACTCTCTCCTGGTGCCACTCCCATCGACGATGCAACCAGATAACCTTTTCTGTCTAATTAAATCCCTCGGCTACGTCTACTGATATGTGAAGGGGTGGAATCGAGAGGTATATGATTAAAGGTACTGTGTATTGAAGGGATGGCAACCTAATGGTAGGGGCCAGGATGACGTTGGGGCGATTTGTTTGTGACCTTCCCCTCCAGAATTAAAATATCTGGTTGTATACAGGTAGATAGATAGTTTGAGGATCTCTTTCTTAAAATGGATAAACACTGTGACAGTAGCAAGAATAAAGTAGAAGAAATGTTGTCTGAATTAAAGGCTGAAGATACTGAGTGAAACCAGATATAATATTCCTAGACAAATGAAAGGCAGACTCCAGTAATTTTCAGAAAACAAAAACGAGAAAATAATATAACGATTTCGGAAAGGAGGAAAAATGAAAATTTTATCCTGGAAGGAACATCTTGACTCAATAATCAACACACACACACACACACACACACACACACACACACACACACACACACACACACACACACACACACACACACACACACACACACACACACACACACACACACACACACACACACACACACTGCCTGGATGCTGACGTAGTGATAATGAAAGACGCTGTACATGGAGACTATCCTGATGCTACCCAGCCCTGCTGTACTCTACTTCAGTCCACGTCGTCCTCCTTCCCTCAACCCTCTCATGCCTCGGTCCCCCTCCTTCCCTCCCCTGCCCCTGTGATTTGGCTAACCTTTCCCCGATCCATCCTATCCCACTGTGCCTTGGCCCACCTCGTCCCGCCCACACCCGTGCTATGCCCATCACGCCCTGACCCACCTCATCCTGTTGTGCATTGACCCAACCCACCCTACCCCACTGTAATTAAGCCTGCCATCTCCTGTCCCAGCCCATTCCACTGTACACTTACCTATCCAGCCCCAACCAACTCCGCTATGTGTTGTCCCACATCTCCCAGCCGCACCGTGCTTCTCTTTGCATTGTCCAGTCCCATCCATCTTACTGTCTCATCCTGCCCCACTCTACCTTAGTACACCCAGCCCCACCCCTTCAAACAGGCTCACCCTGCCTAACCCCATCCCTCTCCTCTCTGCCTTGGTCCACCCCACACCACCACACCCTACTCCTTTCTGTTTTGTCCCCACTCGTAGCTTACTCCCCTCTGCCTTGTCCTGCCTCTCCCAACCCTACCCACCTCTCTCCCGCCGCCCTGTGCAGCTTGATCCCCTCCTGGCCTACATCTCTTCAGCCTTGTCTGTCCTCTCTCTGATCCCTATCCACTCTCTCCCTCACTTCGTTATCCCTTTCCCGTTTTCCCTCTATTTTTTCCTCAACCTCTGTATCATCCCAGGTCTCTTCTTTCCTCAACTATTTCTTCATCGTTTATATGTATACCCTTTAATCTTTTCTCTTCAGTATTCCCTCTCTCTGTACAGTATGTATTCTTTCCTCAACCCTATCTTTTCCTTCTACCATTCTCTCTCTCTCTGTCTCTCTGTTTGTCTGTCTGTCTGTCTGTCTGTCTCTGTCTGTCTGTCTGTCTGTCTGTCTGTCTCTCTCTCTCTCTCTCTCTCTCTCTCTCTCTCTCTCTCTCTCTCTCTCTCTCTCTCTCTCTCTCTCTCTCTCTCTCTCTCTCTCTCTCTCTCTCTCTCTCCCCAACTTCACTCCCTCTTCTTTTGTTTTTTTCCTCGTTAAATGTTCTTTGTTAGTCTTTTCATCCATAATTGTTTTCTTTCATTTACATCTTTTATTTCTTCGGTTATCCTTGTCTTTCCCATTATTTGCCCTTAGCGTTAAATTTTGCAGTGTTCCTCCTGGCCTTGTAAATCTCGCTTTGTAAATCCTCTCTTTATTATCTTGCCTGGGAAGCACGTCTCCGGCTCTCTTTTATTTTCTCTCTCGATTTCTCCCATAATCTGTTTTTCCCTGATCTTTATATTAATCCTCATCTCCATCTTCATTAATATTACCTTTCTGTCTTCTACTCAATTCTCCAGTTTCGCTTTTGCTGTTATTTTCTTACCTACGGAAATTTTCCCTTTACTTTAGTCCTTTAGTCTACTGTTCTTTTGGTTCCTTTTGCCTTACATTTACCTTATCTCATTCTTGTTGTGTCACCGGTCATAGTAGTAGTAGTAGTAGTTGTTGTAGTAGTAGTCGTAGTAGTGACAAGGTAAAGACATGGGTAGAAGAAATTCATACACTATCCAGCCACGTAAAAACAGAACCCCATGCAGGATACAGTGCATTTACCTATGGTGTAAAGCACAAGTGGACCTTCGTGATGAGGACCATACCAGACATCGAGTTGCTGCTACAGCCACTGGAGGATGCAATCAGGGATTCATTCCTCCCATCTCTAACCAATGGTCACATCCCCACACCAGAAGAGAGGGACCTTCTAGCACTACCACCCAGGATGGGAGGCCTTGGCATTATAAATCCAGTAGCCGTGGCAAGCTATGAACACAGAAATTCACTAAGGCTCACCGAATCCTTGTCACAGAAGATCTGCGCCCAGGTTGAGACGAGTGAAATCGACCACCAAAGGCAGAAAGACATAAAGACACAGATAAGCAAGGAGCGTGAAGCAAGACAAAAAGACCAACTGCAGCACATAATCGAACATCTAACACCGGACCAGTGCAGAAGAGTTGAAATTGCACAGGAGGTTGGGGTATCGAACTGGCTCACAACCCTGCCTCTCAAGGCAAAGGGCTTCCACTTCAACAAACAAGAATTTATTGATGCCATAGCCTTGAGATATGGGTGGCCAATAGAGAACCTACCTCAACACTGTGCTTGTGGCACTGCCTTTGATGCAAACCATGCAATGGTATGCAAGAAGGGAGGCTTTGTTTGCATCCGACACGATGAAGTACGCGACCTCACTGCCAAAATGCTGCAGGAAATATGCCATGACGTCACGATTGAGCCAGCTCTGCTACCCCTGGACGGCGAGCACTTCACCCACAGAACAGCAAACACATCAAATGATGCAAGAGTGGATGTCAGTGCTCGAGGTTTCTGGACACGTGGGCAGAGGGCGTTCTTCGACATCAGGATATTCGATCCCATGGCAGCATGTCATCGTGAACTGTCTCTCGAAGCTGCACACAAGAGGAATGAGCAAAAAAAAAAATAGAAATTATCAAGAAAGGATCCAACATGTGGACCACGGTCGATTCACTCCCCTTGTGTTCACGACATCAGGTGGGATGGGTCCAGAGGCAGTGAGATTCTATTCGAGACTGGCAGAGGTTCTCTCTGAGAAGAAACGTCAACCGCAGAGTTCTGTTATGGCCTGGATGAGATGTCGACTGTCATTCTCCCTCGTGAGGTCTGCTCTACTATGTCTCAGAGGCACAAGATCATCAGCCCTCAGGCCTGTCTCCCTGGCGGGTATGGATTACGAAGCTACAGTGGTAGAGAGTCGCATAGACCAGCGACTCCAATAGTTTAATGTCTTTATTTACACTGTAATATCAATTAAAAATTAATAATAATAAAATAATAATAGTAATAGTACTGTAGATGGTTGGTAACCACAGCCGTTGGCGTGCTTGGGGCCAACGGATTGTAATATGAAGGTTAGTGTTAACCTTCACATTACAACTCCAAATGGTGAACTGTATTAGCAAGGTTGGTTTTGATCTTCATAATATAATTCACCAATGGATGGAGGTGATTTTGTCGTAGTAGTAGTACTAGTAGTAGTAGTAATAGTAGTAGCAGTAGTAGTAGTAGCAGTGGTAGCATAGTAGTAGTGGTTGTCGTCCAAGAAGTAGTAGTAACTCCATGCTAGTAAGCCGGGCCCTCACCAACCTTTGTATAGTCACTTTTATCTCATTCCTCTTTTTATTATATTTCGTCATATATTTCTTTCCTCAACCATTTCTTTTGCTTCTTTTACTTCTATCTCTTCTTTTTCATTCTCTCGCCTTTCTTTCATTTTATCACTGGCCATATTTTGAATGACCCTCTACGCGATGCTGTAATTAGATGAGCCTGTGTTTATTCCAATCCCTCACAGTATTACCCCAGCTACACACACACACACACACACACACACACACACACACACACACACACACACACACACACACACACACACACACACACACACACACACACACATCTCTCCCTTTTCTCTCATTATTCATTTCCTTCAGCTCTGTGCTATCTGTCTGCCTTCTTTCCCCATTTCTTCAATATATTCACATCTCCTTTCATCCTTCTACCCTAACTCTTCCCCTAATTTCTTCAAGTCTTCTTAATTTCATATTCCTATACTCGTCTCCTTTTCCTTCTTCATATCCCTCAACTCACCATCCTCTCCTCCCCCTTCTCAGTTGTTCCCTATTATTCCACATTAGCCCTAGTTCATTTTTCATTCTTACCTCTCTGCTTTCCTACTTCTGCCTCCTCGTTTAACCTGTTGCATCTGCCTCTGGTAATTAAACTTTCACATAAAACTATGGTATGTGGGAGACGAAAGCCTGAGTGTGAAGGGTTGTTCGCCTAAGCTGGCCCCACTGCTGGTAAAAATATTCAGCTGGTGGGAGATTTATAGCCCAGCCCGCCCAGGTCTTGGCTGTTGCTGGGTCATTAATCAATAGCCATGAGCCGCGCCTGTCTGAAATAGGAAACCAATATGTCACTATCGTACTTATCGGCTGAACTTTCTTTTACCTAATTTAAAGCAAAGTTCGAAAACGTATGCCGTGTTTCATTCCTTGCGCCGTATTATCTGATTCTTTAAAACCAATAAAACAATAAAAGAACAGTATAATGCATGAACAAGGAAACGAGCTAGAATATCCTTCTCCCTGGATGAAATGTGGGATTGGGTGTCTGGCACTAGGTTTACTAAAGTACTACGTAACTGTTAGCTATATGAGCATGACATAAAACACGAATGAGAATATATTACGACAAAACCGAACAGTTTACGCAGAATAATGCAGAAGAAAACATGCCAATGCTCTGTGACTGAGGAATGTATGGTGCGACACGGGGCAGTCTGGTGTGACACGAGGCAGTCTGGTGTGACACGGGGCAGTCTGGTGTGACACGGGGCAGTCTGGTGTGACACGCGGCAGTCTGGTGTGACACGGGGCAGTCTGGTGTGACACGCGGCAGTCTGGTGTGACACGGGGCAGTCTGGTGTGACACGAGGCAGTCTGGTGTGACACGAGGCAGTCTGGTGTGACACGAGGCAGTCTGGTGTGACATGCGGCATTCTGGTGTGGCACGAGGCAGTCTGGTGTGACACGAGGCAGTCTGGTGTGACACGCGGCAGTCTGGTGTGACACGGGGCAGTCTGTTGTGACACGAGGCAGTCTGGTGTGACACGAGGCAGTCTGGTGTGACATGCGGCATTCTGGTGTGACACGAGGCAATCTGGTGTGACACGAGGCAGTCTGGTGTGACACGAGGCAGTCTGGTGTGACACGCGGCAGTCTGGTGTGACACGCGGCAGTCTGGTGTGACACGCGGCAGTCTGGTGTGACACGGGGCAGAGTGGTGTGACACGCGGCAGTCTGGTGTGACATGAGGCAGTCTGGTGTGACACGGGTCAGTCTGGTGTGACACGGGTCAGTCTGGTGTGGCACGGATCAGTCTGGTGTGGCACGGGTCAGTCTGGTGTGACACGGGTCAGTCTGGTGTGGCACGGATCAGTCTGGTGTGACACGGGGCAGTCTGATGTGACACGGTGTAGTCTGGTGTGACACGGCGCAGTCTGGTGTGACACGGCGCAGTCTGGTGTGACACGGGGCAGTCTGGTGTGACACGGTGTAGTCTGGTGTGACACGGCGCAGTCTGGTGTGACACGGGGCAGTCTGGTGTGACACGGTGTAGTCTGGTGTGACACGGCGCAGTCTGGTGTGACACGGCGCAGTCTGGTGTGACACGGGGCAGTCTGGTGTGACACGGGGCAGTCTGGTGTGACACGGGGCAGTCTGGTGTGACACGGGGCAGTCTGGTGTGACACGGGGCAGTCTGGGGTAACACATGGCATTCTTTTGTGACTCTGGGCAATCTGGTGTGGCAACGATACCAATAAAGGTTAGTGACTAGACTTTTCCGACACTTTGCTTCATCTACATTTACCACAAAGAGAGAGAGAGAGAGAGAGAGAGAGAACTAAAAAAATTGCAAGGTAAGCAAAATACTGAAAAGAAGAACGACAGACAAGGATATAATTGAAGTGAGAGAGAGAGAGAGAGAGAGAGAGAGAGAGAGAGAGAGAGAGTGGAAAATAGGATCAGTCATACATTTCAAGAATAAATGAGAACGCATATTGCACTAAGTTTTACCTAATTATTCTCTCTCTCTCTCTCTCTCTCTCTCTCTCTCTCTCTCTCTCTCTCTCTCCAAATGGATATTTATATAATCTTTTCCTAGTCTGCTGTCCAAAGTTCACAGTTATTTCAGTCTTGGTGTGCCCCTCCCACCATCCCGCCACTTAGTATGCCGATGGCATCCGGTGAGGTTCGTCCGTAATGACAGGAGTGACCGAGCAAACACGTTAAGGGAGGCAGCAGGGGCGCACCAGAATTTGGGTGGGGAGGATTTCCAAATATATGAGGCGGTACACAGGCGATAGGGCAGAGTTACAGGGCACTAAAGCTGAGTGTATATACGTAAAACTTGTGCTGTATTGTACACGCTGTATGTTTACCTGGAAATTTCACGGCTAAAAATCACTGCCGTAGTATCCAATGGTTCAATAGATCTCCAGTAAGTTCGAAAAGATAGTGTCCTTAACTCTTACTTCTTAATTTATATCAATAGATTACAATACAACTTTCTTCTACAAAACATACCTTTTCATGTTTATTCAATAATTGTTCCACCTTTTCACTTCTGACTGAAATTCGACTAGGGAATCTCACACACACACACACACACACACACACACACACACACACACACACACACACACACTGTTACATAGCCTATGATTTCATCATCCTTTGTGTAATTTTAACGCTCAGTATGCTGCATGTTTGATCACGAGCGTGTTCTGCCTCAGTTCCCCCCTTCTACCGTTATAGTAGAGTAAGTCGTTCTCTCTGTTGCTTAGAGCGGGATTATCAGCTCTTTGTCCCCATGGCTTCATTTGCGCGTCCTGCTTACAAGTTGTATCAGGCTCTGCTGGCCCCTATATAATGAGCTCAGTCTCTGCATCATTGCCACTTAGATCTGCTCCTCATTTTGTTCACATCTCTGTCCTCCCCTGTACAGATATTATTATTGTGAGTGCTCAAGAAATCTCCAACCATCTAGCAGCTGTGTGTAATTTGAGTATAACCGTTGTTGCATTTTGTTCTTGTACTGTATAGCATAAGTTTAATTTGTAGGCCTAGTGAAGTTTGTAATTTATGTGGGGTTCTTTGTCAGTCATTTTTGATAATAGTTTGTATCTGTAATTATTTATCTGGCATTCACTGAGTATTGTCTGGTATCTCATTTTATCAGGGCTGACTTAGATAAATTTACTCTTGCTAATTTCGTGTTAATAGAGGCTATTGCAGTTAACCATATATTTAACCTGTTTTTGCCATTACATTATCCTTATGAGTTCTGAATGTTTTGTTGTTAGTTTGTGCATTAAACTTTAACTTGTAATTTTACCTAACTCTTTTGTTTTGAACCTGGAACTTTACGGGACAGTAGTGACTCTTCGTATTCTCACTTAAAGTGTACGTTATCTCTCTCTGTTCCGTAACATAAATTTGGCGACCTCATATCAGGATATTGAGGATATTATCATAAGGATATTGTTTGATATTTTGTGACTGTGATATATTCATGATGGCTACTATTTCTACACTTGATGAAGCCAAAGATTTTTTGTCAAATGTGCAAACAGTGTGTGATATAGAAAACAGAACAAAGAATGAACTTAAGCTCGTTGCTCAACAATTAGGAATTGCTGTTCGCTCTCATCATTCTAAAGATCAAATTGTTGACATGATTAATGAAAGCTTGTTTAATGTAACTCCTCCAAATGAGCAAACGCAGGAGGCTCGTGTGAAGGAAGCTGAATTTCAAGCACGTGCTAAGGAGGCTGATGTTAAGGAGGCAAATGCTCGTATTCAAGAGGCACAGGTACAGGCTCAGGCACAAATTGAACTTGCTAGGATTCAGGCAGACCATGAGTATCGCATGAAACAAGGTGGAACTGGATCATCTTGCTCTGATGATTTTGATGTGGCTAAAAATGTTAAACTTGTCCCTCCTTTTAATGAATCTGATTTAACAAAGTATTTTCAGTTGTTTGAGAGGGTAGCTACAGGTTTTAATTGGCCTAAGGAGTATTGGCCAGTACTCCTTCAAACTGTTCTCACCGGTAAAGCTCAAGTAACTTATGCATCTTTGCCTCAGGATCAATCTGATAATTATGATGTAGTTAAGAGCTTGATTCTTAAGGCCTATGAGCTTGTTCCTGAAGCCTATAGAGTAAAATTTAGGACAACTTACAAGCAAGATAAGCAATCCCATGTTGAGTATGCAAAAATCAAAGAAGATCTGTTAGAGCAGTGGTTAAATTCTAAGAATGTGGATTCTGATTTTGACAAATTTAAGCAGATGATTTTGCTGGAGGACTTCAAAAGGTGTATTTATAAAGATGTAAGCCTATATCTTGATGAGAAAAGGATAGATAATTTGTCTGATGCTGCAGTTTTAGCTGATGAGTATGTTCTCACTCACAAGAGATATTCTAGAGAAAAAGGGAAAGCTGAGAGTAAGTACGTTGCCTCTACTCAGAGTACAGGTAACAGGAAAGAGAATAAGGATGATGTTTCTCAGGAAGTAAATACCAGCTTCACCTCTAGATTTCAGAAAAGTAAATGTACTTATTGTAGTAAGCTTGGTCATACTACGGAGAGATGTTTCAGGAGACAGCGTGATGTGAACAAAAAGGAGTCTTTAAATATTCAGTCAATTGGTCTAGTGTCCACTCTTGGAGAGTTCCCAGAATTCTCTTAACTGAGTTAAACTGAACCTGCTTTGGAGGGGTAAACTTAAATTCTCATGATGGAGCTCCTCTTTGCAGAGCAGTAACGTGGGTGACACTCTCAAGAAAGTTCAATGTGCTAATTTCCTGTCTGATGGTTTTGTCAGTCCCTCTGGACAGTAAATGACAGTGGGAAATCAGTTAAAATATATCGTGATACAGGTGCTTGCACAATCCCTTATGCTGACCAGTGTTCTAGGCCTCTAATTTTAATTCCCCTCTGATGAAACTGTAATCTTACAAGGTGTAGGGAATAATTACTTCTCTGTTCCTCTGTGCAAAGTGAATTTAGAGTCTGGTTTTCGTTAATAATGGTTCTGTTATGGTTGGGTTGGTTGAGACACTCCCAATGTCAGGGTGTAACTTTCTTACTTGGAAATGATATTGGTGGAAGTCAAGTGTGTCCAGCTCCTCAGTTGTCTAGTGAGCCATGTGGCTGTGTCCCAGGATTGTGATGTCCCTGATGTGTTTCCTGCATGTGCTGTCACTAGGGCTAAGTGCCTAAAGTTACTGGTGTGATTTAGAGGATAATGATGATGATGATGATGTTATCCTAGCTGACACTTTTCTTGCTAATTTGGACCACTCACCACTGATGAGGCAGTACCCCGTAGTGTTGATAATTTGTCTCGTCAAGAGTTGAAGTTGAGTTGCAGGTTGCTGACCTCTGAGTTGAAAGGTCTAGCTTAACCTCTGCTTACAGTGAAGAAGAGTCAGCCGGTGCTTCTACTTGTTATTATGTAAAAGTCAGGAGTACTTATGAGGAAGTGGAGACCCCCAACAGCATCAGCCGACTGTGAATGGGAGGTTGTACATCAAGTTGTCATCCCTCGTGTTTGTAGGCAGGATATCATTCGAGTGGCTCATGATTCCAAAGTTTGGCAGGACACCTTGGAGTGAGGAAGACTGTGGCACGCATTTTGAAACACTTCTAATGGCCAGGTATCTTCAGGGATGTTTCCTGGTATTGCAAGTCTTGTCACACCTGTCAAGTTGTGGGTAAGTGTAATCAGACCGAAAAGGTTGCACCTCTAGTTCCCATTCCTCCTTTTGAGGCGACATTCACCCGTGTGTTGGTGGATATTGTGGGCCCCTCTTTCCTAAGACTTCTTCAGGATTTTCTTATGTGTTGACCCTGATTGATATGGCTACTCGTTATCCCTGAAGCCATTCCCACTTAGAAATATCTCAGCAAAGAACGTGGTTAAAGGAAATGCTAGGTTCTTTTTCACAAAGTGTGGTCTGCCCAAGGAGGTTCAGTCAGAGCGGGGAAGTAATTTGATGTCAAACGTTTTCAAGCAGTCTCTGTAAGATATGGGCATCACCCTGATCACGTCTTCAGCTTACCATCCCCAGACCCAAGGAGCGTTGGAGAGATATCATCAAACACTCAAATCAATGCTCAAGAAATACTGTTTGGAACATCAGAAAGAGCTGGGATAAAAGGTCTTCCATTCGTTGTGTTTGCTGCAAGAGAATCTCCAAATGAATCACTGGGCTTCTCACCTTTTGAGACTACTTCGTTTGGCCATGAAGTAAGAAGGGACCCCTTAAGTTACTCAAGGAATGCTGGCTGTCGGAGGAAGAAGATGACGTCAACCTGCTGGAGTATGTGATGAATTTCAAAGAACGGCTGTCCACTGCTTTACAGCTGGTGAGAGAGAGAATTTAGGAGCTGCTCAGGAGAAGATGAAGACTTGGTATGATAAGAAGTCCAGGTTACGCCACTTTCAGCCAGGAGATCAGATTTTGATTCTGCTACCAGTGCATGGGCAACCTCTTCAAGCCAAGTTTTAAGTGGCCCTTTATTTCGTAGGAGAAGAAACTCAGTGATGTCAAGCTATGTCATCGCCACACCAGATCGTAGAAAGAGCAAACAGCTATGTCCCATCAACATGCTAAAGTTATATCACAGGCGGGACGAAAATAATCCAGTCTGCACTGTAGCTGTTCCACCCGAGTCTGCAAGTGAAGCTCTCCCATGCAGTATGAGCCTGAGTGATAGTTTGGGGAAGAATCCTGATATCATGAATGATCTCCAGACTAAGCTTTCTCATCTACCTCCCAAGGAAAGGCAGGAGTTTTCGGCATTACTGCAGGAGTACCCGCAAGTGTTCCGTGCCACTCCAGGAAGAACCACTGTGTTGATGCATGATGTCGATGTTGGAGACGCAAAGCCAATTAAATTGCCTCCTTACCGTGTGAACCCAGTGAAAGTTCCTCTCATCCAGAAGGAGCTTGTGGCTACCTGTTGGACCACAAGATGATTGAGCCCTGTCCAGAGCGAGTGGAGTTCTCCTGTCACTCTGGTCCCTAAGCCAGGTGGGTCACAGCGGCTTTGCATTGACTACAGACGTGTTAATCAGATAACTAAAACAGACACTTACCCTCTCACTCTGATGGCCGGAAGATTGCATAGACAAGATCGGAAAGGCTAGGTACATAAGTAAGTTTGATTTGTTAAAGGGATACTGGCAAGTACCTATGACTGAACGTGCTAGGGAAGTCTCATGTTTTGTGGCCACTAGGAAAGGCTTTTGCATGTTCTGTAATACCCGTGTGGTATGAAGAATGCACCAGCCACATTTCAAACTCATGAATGTT
>NC_136959.1:31450609-31461277 GCF_032717465.1 Coenobita brevimanus | reverse complement strand
TTAATGAATCCCATGAGGAGACGCCGGAATTTGGAATGCTGGCAGCAAAGGCTGATGAGTTCGACACGAAAATCAGCAAAGGTCACGAATGCTATCGAGAATGTCACTGCACGGATCGCGGATCCGATGTCTGATTTACCGTGATGCAATGACCGAGGAGGTAAGCTACTTTGAGCTTGATTCCTCATTAATTTGTCACAGTATTTATTTCGGTTTCGAGTTACCTACAGGAAATCATAGACAGACCAAGTTGGGTCCTGGCCGGTAAATTTGGGACGATTGGCATCGTCGAGATAGATGGACTGTGGAGGGTTGGCCATGGCTGGAAGTGCAGAAGTGGCGGCAGGAGGAAGTGTGGGAAGAGAAGAGAGAAGGCAGTGGCAGTTAGAGGCGAGGAAGACGGGGTATGAAGGGAGGCAGGAGAAGTAACTGGTGGAAGGAGTAGAGGAAGAAGAAGGGAGAGTAGAGGCAGGAGTAGAGGGAGGAAGTATCTGGATTTACGAGGGTAGGACGGGTAGTAAGTGATTCTACTTAGGGAGGTAAAACGGGAGTCTCAGGTACAGGGCGGTGGTACTCTTTGCCACTTCGTAAATGAGTGATTGTGTTAGGAGTCGGCAGACGGGGTATGAGCAGGTGATGTTTCCGGGTCGAGAGGGCTGGCGATGCGCGGTTGGCGTGGAAAAGTATGACATTTAATAGGCCAATGGAAGATGAAAGGATGAAGATGGATACGTAGGTGGAAGTAATATAAATAACAATGAGAGAATGGAATACACTAGGTGTGAAAATGAATGAAGGTGCGGGCATGGATGGTGTAAATAAAACGCGAAGGATGAGATGGATAATAAATAACGTAGGTGAAGATGAAAAAGGGGGAAATGGAAATGAGATGGAATATTTACAATAACCAATCCGTAGAGAAAATCGAGGATAATCTCTATAGAAAGGAAAGATATACTATAGTTACTCAGGAGAAACGGGAATGTCGAGAGGCATGACGTGCAGGGTGGCTGGGCGTAGCTGGGCTGGGGCAGGGCGGGGAGGGGCGGGGCGACGGGGCTGGCCTGGCTGAGGCTGGGCTGCTGGGTAGAGACGGCTGGGAGGAGAGGAGAGGAGACGCCGCGATGAATCACCGGCAGGGAGTGGCGGTCTTAGGAGGCGCTCCATGTGCAGAGGCAGATGCGGACGACGGCGGAGGAGCCGGTGGTGGGTGGGGAGGCAGATGTCGGCGCAAGACAGGTGTAGAGCTGGTGAACCAAATGCAGAGAATGGTGGTGGGCAGACAGCGGGCAAACGGTGATAAGTGGCACCGTGGGGGCAGGAGCTATGATAACAGGTCCGGAACAGGTGCTGGGAACAGGTGAAACAGGTGCGTAGGTCAGCGGCAGTGACACTTGCGGCCAGGAAAAGAGGCGTATGTGGTGCAGTTGTTTGAGAGGTGAGCACTGGCGAGAAAAATGGTACACTCGAAAAGCACAACCAGAATTATAGAGGCATGGAGGAAGGGGCGAGGCTGGCAGATGCGAGACGTCGTGTATCTGACCCGTATCACTAAAAATCCAAGGAGGCGGTCAGAATGTGATGGTTCCCGAAACACCGCTGCTACCAAATGTAACTTACAATACTTTGGTGATAGAAACTCCGTGTCTAAACAGCTAGATAAGGAGTTTATTACAAGCTCTGACAGTAAAACAGTCTGAGCTAGGATGCTTTCTGCCTCAGCTGATGCAATAACGCCGTCTTCAGGCGTGGGAGGAGCATGCTGACCTAGCAAATTTAATTGAGGGCATGTATGCATTGAGAGGAGACATATATACATCAGGGGTAGACATATTGTGGGAGGGCTACAAGTAGGTCACAGCCATCCCTCAGGCCACACCCCATGGCAGGCTTGAGGGTGTGTGTGTGTGTGTGTGTGTGTGTGTGTGTGTGTGTGTGTGTGTGTGTGTGTGTGTGTATCTATCTATTTATCTATTGGTCAGTGGGTCTGGCCATCCCTCATTCCACACACCCAATGGCAGGCTTCATCCAGGGTGTGTGTGTGTGTGTGTGTGTGTGTGTATGTGTGTGTGTGTGTGTGTGTGTATCTATTTATCTATTTAGTCAGTGGGTCTGGCCATCCCTCAGGCCACACACCGTAGCGGGCTTCATCCAGGGTGTGTGTGTGTGTGTGTGTGTGTGTGTGTGTGTGTGTGTGTGTGTATCTATCTGTTTATCTATTAGTCAGTGGGTCTGGCCATCCCTCGAGCCACGCCCAATGGCAGGCTTCATCCAGGGGTGGCCACAACAAAACGCCTTTAACCCTTTGCCTGCCAATTACCTACTTGCAGTTTATTTCCGCTGACGTCACACGATTTTACTATGATGAAAGAGAAGAAATATGGCCCACCAAAAATGTTAAAACTATCACATTTAACGTTTTGCCCCAGGATCTCACAACTTCCTGTTTTGTTACGGCTTACCACCCACCATTTTGTTACACACAGCAATTATAAAGAAAAAGATACGATTAGCGAACACATGAAAGAAAATAAAACTGAGACCAGAAAGCGACTAACAATGGGTTGGAAAAAAAAAAAAAAAAAACCATGTGCCCTAATGGTTCGATCTCGAGGCACACCAACCACACCCAGATATCTACCTGTGTTGGCTGTCATGATTTCTGTTTTTCTTCTTGAAGGTTTATCTATTTCCTCTGTCCAATTTACCAGCCTATACATTTGTCATTTCTGTCTGTGTATTTGTCTAGTCATCCTTTTAAGTAACAAATCCATCCTATCCATCCATCCAACCGTCCAGCATTATTAATGCGTCCATCATTCCAGTCACCAACGTATCTATCTGTGTATATATCTGTGTATATGTTGAAGCCGCAGACTTATTCCCGGGTGGGTATTATTTCTCGTGTTTTAAGGTCAGGCTTCTATGACTCACTCTCAGGTTAATAAAATCGTCTGACAAGGTAGGGGGAATAGAGTACTAGACTTGCGCCTACCATGAGAGGGTTAATTTTGATTACATTAGCACTCATGGTCGTATGACTCACTCTCAGATGAATAAAATCGTCTGGCGTTAGATAGAATATCATAGTAGAGTTGTGCCTACTGTGAGGGGAAGCTTAATGGTAACAGTATTAACCACTGTGGTGAGTGCGTGGTTGAATATGGATGAAAGGAGTGCGTGAACGGAGAGGAAGACAGTGTAGGATATAGGATCTATTCCTGAAATTGAAGCAATACGAAAAGTTATTGTTTTAAAATGAGGAGCAAGGAAGCCCGACATGGACATGTGGAATGGAAACCTGGTTCTCTGACAAAGCTGGTTTCCTTCCTTGACAGCTGTAAGGGTTTCTCCTCCAGTCTAATGACCTTCATTCCTTCGTTCTTGCTGCCTCTTGGCCACTTTGTTTAATGTGGGAGAGGCTCCTGTAGTGCAAAGAGGTCATGGGAGGACAGACCAGATTACTCCAGTTCAAATATTCCTTGGTGAAGCTGAATTGAGATCTGTAAATGGCAAGGTAAAGTCGGTAATACGTCATCTGACAGAAGAGGTTTCAAATCACATTATGTGAATTTTATAAGAAACAAAAACAAAAATCTTCATTTTCGCCAGTAAACGGATATTGTATTATAACATGTTCTTGTCAGCAGCAGAGGGTTGCATTCAGGATAAGGAAATCGACGATGCTAAACATGTTTGAATCCATCTCCTTTTACCCTCTCAGTGGTGGTGCACTGGGACACCTTCACGTGGTGGCACCGATATAACTGGTCGACTTCACTTCTGAGTCACACAGACGTCCCTCGGCTCCCTCTCCTATCCCCTGAAAGGAGGATGGTGGACTACAGCAGGAAGGAGAGTTCATCCTGCAGTCCACTGGGTTCCAGGACTCCAGATGAACCTGGGGCTACATCCACAACTTCCCTCTCAGAACGGTGATGTCACTTCAATCATTTTCATGCTTCCTTCCCTCAAACGATTTTGATAAACTTCGTGAAAATCCCTCGTAGTAAAGGGAGTTACTGGTAATATTAAAGTTACGTGTGTGTGTGTGTGTGTGTGTGTGTGTGTGTGTGTGTGTGTGAGAGAGAGAGAGAGAGAGAGAGAGAGAGAGAGAGATTAATGATAATATAAAATATTCCGCGTCACAAATAAAGGAGGTAGATAAAAAATACTAAAATAATTCCTGGCATAAGGTAATAAAAGAAACTTACAAGCCTTAAGATGGTTTCGATCCCAGGTCGTCACTGTCCATCCCCAGATATCCACCTGTGTTGACTGTGGGAGTTTCTGTCAAATATATGTTGGTAAAGTCTGTACATACTGTTACGGAACAGAGAAAAGATAATGTACACTTTAAGTGAGAATACTAAAAATCACTACTGTCCACGTAAAGTTCTAGGTTCAAAACAAAAGAGTTGAGCAAAGTCTACAAGTTAAAGTTTAATGCTCAAACTAACATAAAACATTCAGGACTCATAAGGATAATGTAATGGCAAAAAACAGGTTAAATATGCGGTTAACTGCAATAGCCTCTATTAACATGAAATTAGCAAGAGTAAATTTACCTAAGTCAGCCCTGATAAAATGGAAATACACTGGGTAATGCTCAGTTAATGCAAGATAAATTATTACAGATCTCAAAACAATATTGAAACTGGCTGACAAAATGAATCCACCACATAAATTACGAAAAAAACCTCACTGCGACTACAAATCAACACCTTATGTTATACAGTACAAGGAAAAAAATGCAATAACAGTTATACTCAAATTACACAGCTGCTAGATGGTTGGAGACTTCCTGAGAAGCTGCAATAATAACTGTACAAGGGAAGGACAGAGATGTGAACATTCAAATGAGGAGTAGATCTAAGTGGCAACAATGCAGAGACTGAGCTCATTATATAGGGGCCAGCAGAACTTGATACAACTATCAAGAAGGACGCGCAAATGAAGCCATAGAGGACAAAGAGCTGACAATCCTGCTCTGAACAACAGAAAGGACGACTTGCTCTGCTATAACTTGTTAGAATGGGGGGACTGAGGCAGAACACGCTCGTGATCAAACATGCCCAGCATACTGTGCGTTAAAATTACACAAAGGATGATGAAATCATAGGCTATGTAACACCTCCCCACAAAGAAAAAGAAATTTACAAAGGAAATTTCTTATTACTCTAAAACAATCTGTCTAAAGTCTAGATAAGCAGTCTGCAATAACATTTTCTTTCCCCTTGACATGTTGTATGTCTAATGAATACTCCTGAAGAAGTAGACTTTCCATCTTGTCAATCTCTGATTTTTATCTTTAAACTTACTAAGGAATTTCAGTGGGTTATGATCGGTATAAATGACTATGGGGTCAAAACCAGAACACAAATAAAATGAAAAATGCTGTAAACCCAAAATCAAGGCCAAAATCTCTTTCTCAATAGTTGGAAGTAGTTCTTGGAATTGGAGCAGGCTTCTTACATAATAAGATACAGGATGTTCAATACCCTGATCATCCTCTTGCAGCAAAACAGCCCCAGCTCACTGTATCACTTGCATCAACAGCCATCTTAAAAGGCTTAGCAAACTTTGGAGTAGCGAGCACTGGCTGACTTAATAGGATAGCTTTAAGTTTGTTGAAAGAGGAGTTACAGTTATCGGTCCAGACAAATTTATCTCCCTTTTTCAGTAGGTCTGTGAGTGGTGATACAAGAATTGAAAAAGTTAAGAACAAATCTCCGGTAATAACCTACCATTCCCAAAAATCTTTGTAGCTCTTTCCTACTTTTAGGTCTGGGAAGATCACTTATAACCTAGTTATAGCTCCTGGTGGTGCAGCATGTCCATCACCAATTACATACCCAAGGTACTGAACTTTAGCTTGACCAAACTCGCACTTTGATAAATTAGCTACAAGATTAGCCTGAACTAAACGCTCAAGAAATTTACTGACTTGCCAGCATGAGTGATCTTTCCAGTTGTCACTGAAGATTGATACATCATCAATATAAACAACACACCCTGCCAAACCCTCTTTTACAACATTCATGAGCTTCAGGAAATGTGGCTGAATTGCATTATACATACCATACGGCATTACGGAACATGCAAAAGTCTTTCCTAGTGTTACAAAAATAGAGATCTCCCTAGCACGTTCAGTCATAGGTACTTGCCAGTATCCCTTTAACAAATCAAACTTACTTATGTACCTTCTTTCCGATCTTGTCTTTGCATTCTTCCACACGAGGGAGAGGGGTAAGTGTCTGTTTTGGTTATCTGATTAACACGTCTGTAGTCAATGCAAAGCCATGTGATCCACCTGGCTTAGGGACCAGAGTGACAGGAGAACTCCACTCGCTCTGACATGGCTCAATCATCTTGTGCTCCAACAGGTAGCCAAGCTCCTTCTGGATGAGAGGAACTTTCACTGGGTTCACACGGTAAGGAGGCAGTTTAATTGGCTTTGCGTCTCCAACATCAGCATCTTGCATCAACACAGTGGTTCTTCCTGGAGTGGCACGGAACACTTGCAGGTACTCCTGCAGTAATGCCGAAAACTCCTGCCTTTCGCTGGGAGGTAGATGAGAAAGCCCAGGTCTGGAGATCATTCATGATATCAGGATTCTTCCCCGACCTATCGCTCAGGCTCATGCTGCATGGGAGAGTTTCACTTACCAGACTCAGGTGGAACAGCTACAGTGCAGACTGGATTGTTTTCGTCCCGCCTGTGATATAACTTTATCATGTTGATGTGACCGGTATAGTTGCTTGTTCTTTCTACGATCTGGTGTGGCGATGACATAGTTGACATCACTGAGTTTCTTCTCCACGAAATAAGGACCACTAAACTTAGCTTGAAGAGGATTGCCCGCCAGACTGGTAGCAGAATCAAAAAACCTGATCTCCTGGCTGAAAGTGGCGTAACCTGAACTTCTTATCATACCAAGTCTTCATCTTCTCCTGAGCAGCTCCTAAATTCTCTCTCGCCAGTTTGTAAAGCAGTGGACAGCCGTTCTTTGAACTTCATCACATACTCCAGCAGGTTGACGTCATCTTCCTCCGACAGCCAGCATTCCTTGGCTAACCAGGGGTCCTCTTACTTCACAACAGCCAAAACAGTATTTCCAAAAGGGTGAGAAGCCCAGTGATTCATTTGGAAGATTCTCTTGTGGCAAACACAGCGAATGGAAGACAGCTTTGATCTCCTAGTCTTTCTGATGTTCCAAACAGTATTTCTTGAGCATACACATGATTTGATGCTGTTTGATGATATCTGTCCGACGCTCCTTGGGTCTGGGGATGGTAAGCTGAAGATGTGATCTGGGTGATGCCCAACTCTTTCAGAGACTGCTTGGAAAACGTTTGACATGAAATTACTTCCCCGGTCTGGACTGTACCTCCTTGGGCAGACCAAACTTTGTGAAGAACCCTAGCATTTCCTTAACTCACGTTCTTTGCTGAGATATTTCTAAGTGGAATGGCTTCAGGATAACGAGTAGCCATATCAATCAGGAGTCAACACATAAAAAAAGAAAATCCTGAAGAAGTCTTAGGAAGAGGGCCCCACAATATCCACCAACACACGGGTGAATAGCAGCCTCAAAAGGAGGAATGGGAACTAGAGGTGCAACCTTTTCGGTCTGATTACACTTCCCCACAACTTGACAGGTGTGACAAAACTTACAATACCAGGAAACATCCCTGAAGATACCTGGCCAGTAGAAGTGTTTCAAAATGCGTGCCACAGTCTTCCTCACTCCAAGGTGTGTCCTGCTAAATCTGGAATCATGAGCCACTACCTAATGATGAGTCCTGCCTACAAACACTGAGGGATGACAACTTGATGTACAACCTCCCATTCACAGTCGGCTGATACTGTTGGGGGTCTCCCACTTCCTCATAAGTAATTCCTGACTTTATATAATAACAAGTAGAAGCACCAGCTGACTCTTCCTCACTGCAAGCAGAGTTAAGCTAGACCTTTCAACTCCAGGGTCAGCAACCTGCAACTCAACCAACTCTTGACGAGACAAATTATCAACACTACGGGGTACTGCCTCATCTGGTGAGTGTGGTCCAAATTAGCAAGAAAAGTGTCAGCTAGGATAACATCATCATCACATCATCATTATCCTCTAAATCACCAGTAACTTTAGACTTAGCCCTAGTGACAGCACATGCGAGGGAACACATCAGGGACACCACAATCCCCGGACGCAGCCACTGGCTCACTAGACAACTGAGGAGCTGGACAAACTTGACTTCCAACAATATCATTTCCAAGTAAGAAAAAGTTACACCTGATATTGGGAATGTCTCAACCAACCCAACCATAACGGAACCATTAACAAAACCAGACTCTAAATTCACTCTACAGAGAGGGACAGAGAAGTAATTATTCCCTACACCTTGTAAGATTACAGTTTCATCAGAGGAATTAACATTAGAGCCTAGAACACTGGTCAGCATAAGGGATTGGCAGAAGCACCTGTATCACGATATATTTTAACTGATTTCCTGTCATTACTGTCCAGAGGACTGACAAAAACCATCAGACAGGAAATTAGCCACATGAACTCTTGAGAGTGTCACCCACGTTACTGCTCAAAAGAGAGAGCTCCATCATGAGAATTTAAGTTACTCCCTCAAAGCAAGGTTTCCAGTTAACTCAGTTAAAGAATTCTGGGAACTCTCAAGAGTGGACACTAGACCAATTGACTTGAATATTTAAAGACTCCTTTTTGTTCACATCACGCTATGTCTCCTGAAACATTTCTCCGTTAGTATGACCAAGCTTACTACAATAAGTACCATTAACGTTTCTGAAATCTGAGAGGTGAAGCCGGTATTTACTTCCTGAGAAACATTATCTTTATTCTCTTTCTTGCTTTATTACCTGTACTGTGAGTAGAGGCAAGCGTACCCATTGTCAGCTTTCCTTTTTTCTTTAGAATATCTCTTGTGAGTGAGAACATATTCATCAGCTAAAACTGCAGCATCAGACAAATTATCTATTCTTTTCTCATCAAGATATAGGCTTACATCTTTACTAATACACCTTTTTGAAGTCCTCCAGCAAAATCATCTGGCTTAAATCTGTCAAAATCAGAATCCACATTCTTAGAAGTTTAACCACTGCTCTAACAGATCTTCTTTGATTTTTGCATACTCAACATGGGATTGCTTATCTTGCTTATAAGTTGTCCTAAATTTTACTCTATAAGCTTCAGGAACAAGCTCATAGGCCTTAAGAATCAAGCTCTTATACATCATAATTATCAGATTGATCCTGAAGGCAAAAGATGCATAAGTTACTTGAGCTTTACCGGTGAGAACAGTTTGAAGGAGTACTGGCCAATACTTTTGGGCCAATTAAAGCACCTGTAGCTACCTCTCTCAAACAACTGAAAATACTTTGTTAAATCAGATTCATTAAAAGGAGGGACAAGTTTAACATTTTTATTCACATCAAAATCATCGAGAAAGATGATCCAGTTCCACCTTCAATTTCATGCATGATACTCATGGTCTGCCTGAATCCTAGCAATTTCAACTTTGTGCCTCAGCTCCTCCTTTAGAACGGGCCTGAAATTCAGCCTCCTTAGCCTCGAGACTCCGCCTCCTTAACCTGAGCCTCCTGCATGGCTAGCTGTAACTTAGCTAATTCAATCTGCGTTTCTGCTCATTTGGAGGAGTTACATTAAACAAGCTTTCATTAATCATGTCAACAATTTGATCTTTAGAATGATGAGAGCGAACAGCAATTCCCAGTTGTTGAGCAGCAAGCTTAAGTTCATTCTTTGTTTCCTGTTTTCTACATCCAACACTGTTTGCACATCTGACAAAAAATCTTTGAAGCTTTCATCAAGTGTAGTAATAGTAGACATCATGAATAAATCACAGTCCACAAAATATCAAGCAATATCCTTATGATAATATCCTGAATATCCTGGCGAGGTCGCCAAATTTCATGTGAGCCACGGAACAGAGAAAGATAATGTACACTTTAAGTGAGAATACTTCAAAGAAAAATCACTACTGTCCCGTAAAGTTCCAGGTTCAAAACAAAAGAGTTAGGGTAAAATTACAAGTTAAAGTTTAATGCTGAAACTAACAACAAAACATTCAGGACTCATAAGGATAATGTAATGGCAAAAAACAGGTTAAATATATGGTTAACTTTTAATAGCCTCTAATGTAACATGAAATTAGCAAGAGTAAATTTACCTAAGTCAGCCCTGATAAAATGGAAATACACTGGGTAATGCTCAGGTTAATGCAAGATAAATTATTACAGATACAAAATAATATTAAAAACTGGCTGACAAAATGAATCCTACATAAATTACGAAAAAAACCTCACTAGAGCCTACAAATCAACACCTTATGTTATACAGTACTGTACAAGGGAAAAAATGCAATAACAGTTATACTCAAATTACACAGCTGCTAGATGGTTGGAGACTTCCTGAGAAACTCACAATAATAACTCTACAGAGGGGATTACAGAAGATGTGGAACAAAATGAGGGAGTAGATCTAAGTGGCAACAATGCAGAGACTGAGCTCATTATATAGGGGCCAGCAGAGGGAAAACATTGATACAACTTGTAGCCAGAAGGACGCGCAAATGAAGCCATAGGGGACAAAGAGCTGAGCAATCCTGCTCTGAACA
>NC_136959.1:31383109-31445609 GCF_032717465.1 Coenobita brevimanus | reverse complement strand
TGTTAGTGTGGTTGTGTTCCTGGGTGGCTATGGTGGTTATTTGTGGGAGAAGGAGGAGAGGAAGTCTGAGAACGAGGTACCTGTGTTATTGGAAAGTAGATGTGAGTGTGCGTAGGATTAGAGTGAGTTTTTGAAAAACGTGTACGTTAGGCTAAGGTGCGTGTGGAGGGAGTGCATTGTGTGTGTGTGTGTGTGTGTGTGTGTGTGTGTGTATCTATCTATTTATCGATTAGTCAGTGGGTCTGGCCATCCCTCAGGCCACACCCAATGGCAGGCTTCATCCAGGGTGTGTGTGTGTGTGTGTGTGTGTGTGTGTGTGTGTGTGTGTGTATATATCTATCTATCTATTTATCTATTAGTCAGTGGGTCTGGCCATCCCTCAGGCCACACCCAATGGCAGGCTTCATCCAGGGTGGCCACAACAAAACGCCCTTAACCCTTTACCTGCCAATTACCTACTTGCAGTTTATTTCCGCTGACGTCACACGATTTTACTATGATGAAGAGAGAAATATGGCCCACCAAAAATGTTAAAACTATCACATTTAACGTTTTGCCCCAGGATATACAACTTGCTGTTTTATTACGGCTTACCACCCACCATTTTGTTACACTCATACACACGTCAGTTATAATGAAACATCGGCTAGCGAACACAAGCAAAAATAAACCTGACCCTATGTAGCAAACAATCGTTTGAAATGTATTAAAGAAACCGACCTATCAATCTTGGTTCGATCGCAGGCCTCACTAATCAGACTGTGTTGGGTGTCGTGGTTTCTGTCTGTCGTTTTGGACATTTTCCTCTGTCTTATTCCCAGCTTAAATATTTATCAATCAGTGTCTGTGTATTTGGTTAGCCTTTCATCCATCTATCCATCCACATTTTTTTATTGTGTTCATCCTTCCAGTCACCAGTATAACAATCTGCCTCTCTATCTGTGTATCTGTTTATGCCTCAGAGTTAGTCTCGAGTAGATATTATTTCTCGTGTGTTAACATCAAGCTCCAGTGACTCACTCTCAGATAAATAAAATCATCTGGCGTTAGTTGGAATACAGTACTTGAGTTTTGCCTACCATGAGAGGGTTAGATATGATTGCATTAGCATTCAGGTTCCTATAACTCACTCTCAGATAAATAAAATAGCCTGGCGTTAGGTGGAATAGCATAATGGCGCTGTGCCTACTGTGAGAGGGTTAATGGTAACAGTATTAACACTGTGGTGGGTGCGTGGTGGAATATGGATGAAGGAGTGCGTGAACGGAGAGGAAGACAGTGTAGGATATAAGACCCATTGCTGGTGCACTTACATGCACCAGAGAGAGAGAGAGAGAGAGAGAGAGAGAGAGATGGGTGAGGGTAGCAGTAGCCTACCTAAATACTGTCTAGGGATGGTTCCGATGTGCCTACAAGACCTTAGTAATATAATCCTTCATACCGTCCAGAAGAAGTATTACATTTTTCAAGTCATCATAGCCTTAATCCTCATAGTTTTCAATGTCTAAATCATCTCCTAAAGTACCTCTTTATGTGCCGAATATATCCAGCAATATATTACTATCTCTTTGTCTGTCTATTTATGACTGTATCTGTCTTTGTTAATATCTATCTTTTTATCTGTATCTGTCTATCGATCTTTCTTTCATTTGCTTTCATCATTTTAAATGTCTACCTGTTTATCTATCTGTGTCTAGCTAACTGGGTATCTGTCTGTCTATGTATCCCGAAACTGAGCGAATCTACCTAATCTCTGATACACCCATTCACTTTAATTTTATCTTTTATTCTTGATACATTTTAGCACGTCTGGCCATGAATGATTTTTAATTTTTCCTCCCAACATTTTACCAGTAGGCTCATATAGTATCAATACGATATTTACGAGCACTTAAGATTTTTCCTTTTGCAGTTTATTTCACGTAGCTCAGTGGCAAAAGAAGACAATGTTATGGCTCAATATTATCTTCAAGGCACTTCTTCGTGATTGCAATATATTCTAGCGTTAATCTCCCGTCAGAACTCTATTCAAGATGGAAAAATGGCAGTTTTAGGCCAAGTTAAAGTAAAAAGAGTATAATGGATCGATTCTCGTAACCGTGTAAAGGGAAGTTGATAGACATTGAAAGATTGATCTGTTTCACCTCCTCTTTTCAAACGTCCCTGCTATATCAAGTGGGACTGCAGTTAACGAAATATTTGCCTTGTGACTGATGCACAGGTTAAATAGCTAATTAGTAGCGTGTGTGTGTGTATGTGTGTGTGTGTTTGTGTGTGTGTATGTGTGTGTGTGTTTGTGTGTGTGTTGGTACTGAGTAGGAGAGGACACTTGCCACAATCAAAAACAGTAGAAACACAGAGATAATACTATACTTGTCCTCGGCAAATAACTCTCCAGCTAACTGCATCTCTCTCTCTCTCTCGCTCTGTGTGTGTGTGTGTGTGTGTGTGTGTGTGTGTGTGTGTGTGTGTGTGTGTGTGTGTGTTTGTGTGTGTTATGCAAGAAAGAAGGAACCAAAGGCCAGGAGCCCACAAACCGTTCCCTCCAAGAAAAAACGAAAACAAGATAACAGAGAGCCGAATTCAAGATCCATTTACTTCGAGATGCGTGGACACACTGTCTGAAAGACTGGAAATCATAGGCAGAAGGAAATACAGACAGTGGGAGACAGTTCCAGAGTTGACCTGTTGCATACATGAAGGACTGGGAGTGACGGTTAACTCTTACATTAGAGATTTAGACAGAAAGGGATGAGAGTTTGTTGTTAGACGATATTGTTAACTTCCAAAGCTAATATAATGTTAGAGCTGCTAAGGTGAAGTAAGAGGAACCGAATTTTTGCAGGGAACTGTACGCGAACACCTTGTCCCGTAGTATCGTAGGTTTAGGAAGCTCCCTATCACCTCCTTCTTAGCGATTTATTTTTGGATATAGCTGGTTGATATAATTTTGTACGTTATTTCTGCACAGCATGGCAACGTTAGAGGGATTCATGTAACATAAAGGACAGTATGGTATAAGAAAATAAATCACGTAAGAAAATGTACTAGAGAGCTTCCTTATCCTACTTGACAAGGATACTTTTACGCCTGGAGGGATGACATAAGAGTATTATTCCTGCTAACGCCATAGTGCTTTACTGGTCTTTGGGAAACCTTCCGACATGTGATGGTTAGCGTAAATTAATCATCTTCTTAAATACTGAACTAAGGTGAAGTAGCCTTATGGATAATCAACGAATGCAATGGATGTGCTGTTTGGATGACGGTGGTGGGGTGGACAGATATACATATGCAGGCTGGAGGATGCATTATAGTCTCTAGGATTACAGAGTTCGTTGCAGTTAGGGTCTACGTTGGATGGATATGCCGTCCATTTCACTATAGGCACTGGTGAAACCATTTACCTTGCATGTGTCTTATCTATGGGGAGCTCGTGAGGGACGCCTTCACGTGGTGGCACAGATATGACTGGGCGATCAAGGTGCTCAGTTATACAGTCGTCCCTCAAACCCCTCCCCACCTCCCAAAAAGGACTATGTCGGATTGCAAAATAATGGCAAAAATTTTCTTCTGTTTACATTTAGGATATGCCTAGAATAATAACAACGACAATAATAATAACAACAATTTTCTGGACCCAAGCCATTCCATAAAATACTATGGTGTGGGTTTATGATAAGGATATAATGTGTGTGCCATGTCTGTTACCAAGTCCCTCTTGCTGGTGACGAAAATGTGGCAGCGCACGCTCATACGCGGCCATAAAGTGGTGCTCACGTTGACACTCAACCTTTCTTCCGATAGTGCCAGCGTCGTTTGTCTGAAGTTATGGTGCTTGTGTATATTGAACCAGCCATTTTAGAAGCTTCTCTCCTCTTAGGTTATTGACCAGGCTTCCTTGCTACTTTTGGGTTATGGACGGCACTGAGAGGTGTAGTAGTGGCTGGTAGCGTGCCTCTTACATATCAGTGGCCATCAGTATCTCGCTGTACTTATATCCTATCGTGAGATATGGATGTGATTATTGACTAGTAGTTCTCTCGGCAACTGAAGATTGATAAGATACCTGAACTGTTTGGAAGTCTTTGATACTGTCCAGTTACACTTGCTTCAGGTGAACAGGTGTAAGGGTTTCTGTAGTAGCAGTTCATTTAGTAATTAATTAATAAAAATGTGTAAGTATAGATTGTATGGGAAAATCCATGTAATATTCTTTGTGTGTGTGTGTGTGTGTGTGTGTGTGTGTGTGTGTGTGTGTGTGTGTGTGTGTGTGTGTGTGTGTGTGTGTGTTTTGGTAGTTCTAGTTTCAGTGATAGTGGTGCAAGTTGTCTAGTAGTTTTAACAGCAGTGGCGGCAGTGGTGTTTGTGATTGCAGTTAACGTAAACTGTAGTAGCAAAAGTGACGTTGGTTTAGCTGGTGATCGAGGCTGCAGCTGTGGTTGTGGTGGCAGTTTTTGTGCCTGGGAACTTGCTTGCAGGACTGCCGTATTACTGGTAGTTATTTTGCTCTTGTGATGGCTGTAGCGAAGGAGAAAGTGATGAGTAAATTTATGTGGGAGTTCGCTGCGTCGACTGCCAACTCTTTTGTTGTAGTACCATTGGGTGACTATACATGTTAAGCCAAATGGTTTCTTGTAGACTAGTCCAGGATATACCATCTCACACTGAATGGTAACCAGGCTGATGTTAAGCCAAATGGTTTCTTGTAGGCTAGTCCAGGATATACTATCTCACACTGAATGGTAACTAGGCTGATGTTTGGTGATCTACTGAATTAATAAGACACTCCAGCAGGATGTGACCCAAAAGGTTTACATAGGATGCTTGGATTGGGTTTACTGCTGGCCTAATACCACAGAGGGAACGTTACTGATCACTCTTGATTATGTCTGGCTTAAGCAGCCTAGTTAGGGCAGTAGATTTCAATTCAATATACCATCTTTACACTACACGCTAAGTTTAATATTCCCAGGATCATGTTCTTATTTTTTTACTCTAGCCTAACTTAACCTACCTAACCTAGCCTAACAGATTAATCTAACTAACAGACTAGACCAATATGATACTAGGAAAACAACCCAAACTTAACCTAGACTTTCGTCGATGGGGAAACACTGCAAAAAATGTTACACAAGAGAAATTACAACTGAGTCCCCCACGATTCTGATGGGCCGATGAAGAACCGGACAATAAACAAATTGATTTTATAAGCTGTGGTATGCTGGAGATATTTAGCGTGTTCCAGTGACGGCTTGATCTGCTGGTGAGGGCGTGGGTCTGGCAGTGGGAGTATGAATAAATTAGGCAGGCTAGATACGCTAACTAAGCCTCCCCATGAACCCACGAGAGAATACTGAATGAAATGGATGACGAGTGCTATGCTGTATATCGCCTACCCTATATTGCCTATGGAAGTGTTAGTTTTGCTTGTGGTACTGTTTGATGGAAGGTTTGTGTTATAACCATGAATTAGATGTATTGGCAACGGTGATTGGAGTGAGTGCTAACTTGTCTTTCTAAATTCTAGTGGCTTTTGATGGTGTAGATTATCTTTTACGTCATTATTTAGTGGATTACATCTGGTAAATGAATCAGGATTATTAGCACTGTTAGAATTTCAGATAGCAAATGGTGATCCTTTCTATTACCTTCGATTCAATGTTATTACCTCCCATGTATTGCAGTCAGCATGTAATTGACCTTGTTTATAGTGACACCTTTTGCTGGTAATTTATAGTTGTTTATTGACCTGTAGGGCAGGCAGCACATTTATACTTTGCTGTAATTGTTGTCATTGTCGGTGTTATTGCCTTGCTGTAATTGTTGTCGATGTGGGTGTTATTGCTTTACTGTAATTGTTGTCATGTGGATGTTATTTTTGTTAATGACGAGCACTGATGAGGGTGGTGTAAACAATGTCGCTCTCTGATTCCATAGCTTGATTTGTTGTTTGAGTGGGGGACATTGATTATCTTTGTCTGGCTTTCCCGTTATTGTTTTCTCTGTCATTGTTTGGATCTGCAAACCAAGGCGATTAAGTTTGTAATTAATTTCATTTCATGTAGTTTCGTTAGGGTCAATGTTTACGCGATGTGTGTGTGTGTGTGTGTGTGTGTGTGTGTGTGTGTGTGTGTGTGTGTGTGTGTGTGTGTGTGTGTGTGTGTGTGTGTGTGTGTGTGTGTGTGTGTTTTGCACTGGAGAATAATAATGAATGCCAAAACTCGACTGGGAGTAGGGTACTTCTTTCGTGGCCAAAAATAAATAAGCAAAATTAATGAATGAATAAATGAATAATTACACAAATGAAAGTAAAAAAAATAGTCCCTTATATTCAATACACACTGGACATCACTCTAGGTGTGCCTCTTGTCAAAATACACTTCACATACGAAACATTTTCTTGGATTTTGTTACCTCGGCACGACCTTCTCAACACTGCCATCGCTCCGCTGAACAACTCCGAGCAGCATAGTAAAAGGCGCCTCACGTAACCCGTCAAAGATTCTATCAAAAGTGCTCGCTATTTTGTTTTTCATTTTCCTACATGCTCCGGTACTCTTCCTTGATTTAATTAGTTGGTGAAGTTTTCCAGCCTCGTCTTTTTTTGATAATGGCAGCTTATTAATTTTATGTTATGCTGGGAGATGATATAGATATTTTCAGCGATATATGGGTGGAGTTGGTATAATGGTATCAATATGTATAGTAACATTAATATTATTATTGGCTAATGTGATAGAAAGCGTTAGGAGAAATATGTTGATGTGGTTTGGCCATGTGGAGAGGATGGAGAGAGAAAGAGACTAACGAGGAGAGTGTAAGCAAGTGAGGTGGAGTGTGGGAGTGGGAGGGGGAGGAGGGGGATGAGATGGAGGGATGGAGTGGAGAGGTATATGAGAGAGGGGGATGTGAGCTGGGAGCAGGGTAGTGAAGCGGCATTGGATAGGGCGACATGGAGGCGATTGGTGTGTGGCCACCCCTTACGGGATTGAGGAGTCTGGCAATAGATAGATAACTTACGTAAACTAAAACATATTGTTGAAATAGTGATGCTAATGATGAAGTTGATTAATCTAAGCGATAAGATAAATGAGGCATTGTAAGGACGTGTATCGGTATATTAACCACACTACGGTAAGATGGGCTGAAATACATGCACTTAATTTCATACGTAAGAAATATAACAAAGGATCGCACAAAATAGATTGTCACGCTCATTCCATAACAAAGGAAACGCAGCGGCAGAATGTGTGACATCATTACCAGAAGACTCGCATAATTCAGCTAACGTTCATCCACACACACGTTCACCCCCCCATCCCCCCACCCACCCCCACACACACGTTCACCCATACACTCACGAACACCCACACACCCACGTTCACCCACACACCCACGTTCACCCACACACCCACATTCACCCACACACCCACACATCCACACACCCACGTTCACCCACACATCCACACACCCACGTTCACCCACACATCCACGCACCCACGTTCACACACACACACACACACACACACACACACACACACACGTTCACCCACAATCGGTAGAGAGGTGGCCAGCACTACCAACGGACCCAGGTTCAAATCCCCGCTGGGGCAGGGAACAGTTTAAGGATTTGAATTTCATTAAAATCAGGCTTCACTGATCTACCAAAAACCCCGCCGACATGTCGTAAAAATACCACCGCTAATACCAATACACCATTCCTGTATGAGACAGCCCTAGCATGTATTCAATATGGACGGTGGGTGTTAGCGCCGAAGTGGTGACATGTAGAGGTGTATAGTATCAAGGAGGACTGCTGGGCTTTGATAGCAGGCTGTGAAGACTATGCCCAGAGTCGGACACATAGAAAAAAAAAACACGTTCACCCTCACACCCACATTCACCCTCACAGCCATATTCCCTAGTACACCCACACACACCCATGTCCCACCACGCTCACTCACATTCCCCCACGCATCCACATTACACCCCGCATCCATATTCGCCCACATAACTGCATTCCCCCACGTACACCTGCGCACCTACTTGCTTTCTCCCACACCTTTACTCCCTTAATGATGTACCCCGTGGTGTAACCTCACTGTAACCGTATTTCTTTGTATTAACATTGAATTACAGGACTTGGTCGCATCTAACACTGTGCTGACGGGGTACTGGCGCAGTAATTCACACGTTCTATGTTACACCAGTGGACGCAGACGAGAGGGTTTGAGAAGCTTTAGGGCAGGGCTATTCAACTGGCAGCCTACGGGCCAAATTCAGCCTTTGAGTAGTCCTTCATAGTCATTTGGCAGACTCCTGAAGAATGCAAATAAACGAACATAAATTAGAATATTTTGCATTTTTCTTTTTACATTTGTGCTTAGTGGAGAATGTAAAAGCAAATTATACATGAATATTTAGTTTCGCTGTATGTATAAGTGTTTACATGAAGGGAAAAAAGGAGCCAAAATGTCTGGCCCTTGTATCAATCTGAGTTTCATAATCCGGTCCCACTCCTAAAGTACTTCAATAGCTTTACATATCGTGTGTGGCGCGAATGTGGGTGTGAGTGAGGGTGGGGGTGTGGAGTTGGGGTGGGGAGGGGGAATTGGAGTGTGAGGGTGGGTGTGGGAATGTGGGTGTGTAGGGGTATGTGGGTGTGGGTGTGTAGGGGGTATGTGGGTGTGAAGGTGTGGGTGGGGGGACAGTGGTAAGATGAGAAACAAACACGGTAAGTAAAAGCACCCAGACAGTCCAACAAGAAAAAGCACCCAACAGTCCAACAAGAAAAAGCACCCAGACAGTCTAATAAGAAAAAGTACCCAGACAGACCAATAAGAAAAAGCATCCAGACAGTCCAACAAGAAAAAAACACCCAGACAGTCCAACAAGAAAAAGCATCCAGACAGTCCAACAAGAAAAAACACCAAGACAGTCCAGCAAGAAAAAACACCAAGACAGTCCAGCAAGAAAAAACACCCAGACAGTCCAGCATGAAAAATCACCCAGACAGTCCAGCATGAAAAAGCACCCAGACAGTCCAACAAGAGAAAGCACCCAGACAGTCCAACAAGAGAAAGCACCCAGACAGTCCAACAAGAGAAAGCACCCAGACAGTCCAACAAGAGAAAGCACCCAGACAGTCCAACAAGAGAAAGCACCCAGACAGTCCAGCATGAAAAAACACCCAGACAGTCCAGCAAGAAAAAGTACCCAGACAGTCCAACACCCGCTCCGTAGCATCACTCTAAAGGCAAGTCCACAGGGTCCTTGAACGCCTGTGATCTTGGAATGTGGTAATGAAAAAAAAAAAAAAAAAGCTTCTAAGTAATCGTGTAGATGTGATGAATTACAGCAACTTTCCCTCTTCTGATCCACTGTTTATACCGCGCTTCATGATCATGCATCGAAGCCAATGAACCACATCCTCCAACACGACCGCTTCCACCTGAGTCGTATACATAGGCATTAAGGAAAAAACTTTGACCCCTCCCTGTGCCCTTGACCTTCGAATGATTGTCCTCAAGATCTAATGACTTCATCCTTACTTAATGAATAATCCATCTACAAAGTTTGGTCCAAGTCAAATGAATACCGATGACGTTGACCTTACTCTATGCCCTTGACCTTTGGCACATTATATCTTCGCACCAAAATCATCCAGATTGAATCAAAACTACGAATCAAAAGGCTGTATACTTAAGCCATGCCTTAAATCTATGGCCCATTTTTCTCTCGAAATTGAATCTCTTTGCTCCTCCTTACCTATAACCCTTACACCGAGTTTGGTCAAAATCGGATGAAAATTGTGCGAGTTGATATTTGATCCTTGACCTTTGAGCTTTTCACCAAATTTGGATCACCTTTTCCTGATGTGGCCCTTAATCGTTTTGCCAAATTTGGTACAGATCCATCCAATTACTTTTCCATAACCCTGGTAACAGACAGACAGACAAAAAAAAAAAAAAACAGGAGGACATAACACATAATCCCCTTGCGCATCTGCACACGGGTGTAAAAATAATATTAGATAAGGGAAAGGCATTGGAAAAACAGAAAAATTTAATTAGAAAGAAAGTAACATATATGTAAGAACAGGAAGTTCTTATGGATAAGAGTAAGGGATGATAAGGTGAAGGGCAGACTGAGACAGATTAAGTAGAATACATTTTGAGGATGGATTATCATGCATATTTAAGTAGCTACTCAGCCCAGCCATCCTAGCACCTGCCATCACACACACACACACACACACACACACACACACACACACACACGTACGCGCGCGCTCTATCACGACCTTATAGCTTGCTTCTCCCAAAACGCCATTCATTTATCATGTATTTCCTGGAAAAGAAAAGAATAATAGAATGGTTCATGACCCGCGATATTAGGTCATCACACTCATCAAATATTCCTTTACACATCACACGGCACTCATGAGGGACGGGAATCAGAGGGGAAAATGGAAAACAACGTGTGTGTGAGAGAGAGAGAGAGAGAGAGAGAGAGAGAGAGAGAGAGAGAGAGAGAGAGAGAGGCAAGATACCAAAAGCTTAGGGAAGAAAAATGGATGGGAAAGGAAGAGAGGAGAAAACATGGGATTGAAGGAGTTAAAATAAGTAGAAGAAAGAGAAGAAGGACGGAAAGGGTTAAAAAGAGAAGACTGGTTGGAGGGTGAGATGAAAAAAGGAGTCGGTAAAACCTGAAAGATGAAAGCAGTGAATGTGGGAAAAGGAAGAAGTGAGGAGGAATAGGGGAGGGGAAGAAAGTGAATGGAGGTAGGATGGAGGAGGAAGAAGAGGTCGAGATATAAAGTTCACTTTCTGTTCCATCCAACATTGCAGCAAGGTCACAATGAAGAGGCTTAAGTGAAACATGGTATTACACAAACAGGTTTATCATCTATCTATCTCTCTATATACCTAGGCTGTTTCCCCTCTAACGGGGGGGTAGCCAAGACAGAACGACACACTCATCAAAATACACATCCATAGACACACATTTACTCGTATCTTAGCCTCAAAAGGGGGATGGGACCGCTCCTCACCGCACCCCACCGCACTACGGTCAACTGTGCAGTGCAATCCAGCGACATATCTACTTACAGAAAAAACTAGGAGGAAAAACCAAACCCCAGTCTACAGTAACACAGCAAGTTGTGTGTGGATATTCTGTTATGGTGTACTTGGAAAACCATTTTTATTGAATTGTTTATCACAGTGGAATAATCTAAACCCAATTTTCTACCCAGTTTTGTTATATTTTCGTCGTATGTTCATTATCGTTGGAGGAGTGGCAAGTCCTAAGATCAGTAGATTCGTTCAAGGGTAGATGGGACATAATAATGCCTTTGGTCCTTAAAGCGGTCACGGAAAAGTAATCTCTGCTTCTGTGATTTACTAGTTTCTTTTCGCAAACTGAAGGCATTTGTTTTAAGCACGTTACATGTCTCTCGATTTTGGCCAGATTGAGAAATTTGATATTGTACTTCCGATGTTCTGTATGTTATTTCCTTGCTTTAAGCACTTTCATGGAAGAATGTGAGTATACTTCTTTATAGCTGCAGTAAGCCTCCGATTTTCTATTTAAGTAAATTTTTCACCAGAAGTATTTCCGCCTGAAAAGAATGGAAGCGCGGTTTGAAAACAGGCTGGTTATATGTTTTGTCGTCTTTGTTTCTTATTTATTCTTTCCATGCATTTAAAATATATATATGCTTGTTAAAATTTACGATATTGCAACGTGCTTGAAGAAGTTTCTATGGCCATTTATAGTAGTGCCATTTGCTTGCATATATCCTTATTCTTCCGTTAGTATGTGATTTTTAACTGGTATATTGCATCTTGAGAGGAGAAATTCATGGTATATTGCACTGTCAAGGTGTTTAATAGACCACCATGCCGGTTCTAAAAATACCAGCGCTGTGTCTGTCAAGGTGTCACCCCCCCAAACACAAGGAGAGAGGCGGATGGCATCTGTTGTGGCGCAGCGAGGCGTGGAACGAGTGGTGGTGGTGGTGGTGGAGGGGACATTGTTCAGCACTCTCACCTCACAGCCGTTTCCACACGCCATTTCCACATTCTTGCTTCACACACACACACACACACACACACACACACACACACACACACACACACACACACACACACACACTGCACATTACGTCCACACAATCACATAAAATTTGACTCTGCACTGCAGCCTTCTTTCCTTCCTGGTCTTCTCCCTTCCCCTTCTGCCTACAACATTCTCCTGTTACCTTAGTCCATATTGCTCTGCCTCTCAGCTCCCTCCCCCAACGTTACCTTACTATTTAAAAGGATTCTGTAAAGTAGACTATATGGGAAAGCAGACAGCAATAAAAGAAAATGGTCTTTTCGAGGCTGTTTGTTAGAGAAGATTATAACTATGATATATAACTCTCTCTCTCTCTCTCTCTCTCTCTCTCTCTCTCTCTCTCTCTCCCTCTCGTTTTTTCTCACCTTCTTATTACAGTCTTTACTAAAATTTTATCTTCCTCGTCTTTACCTCCCTTTCTGCTCAATCAGTCCTCAACCTTCATTTCTTCTCTTGACACATTCCTATTACTCTTCTCTCGTTATCTCTCCTTTCATCTCTCGTCTTCACCTTTGTTCCCCTTCCTTTTATATCGTTCCCACAGCCCGTACCCGCATGCCTGTGTCCGTCCACCTCTTCCACAACACTATTCAGCCTAAGTCGGTGACACAACGCAACTTCTTGCACAACTCTCCACCACTGCAGCCACAACTTAGGCCAGTCCTTACAAGAGACTGTACAGGTGAATTTAATGCATTTGGGCCAAATCATCATCACCTGTTTTAGCATAATTGAGAGGAGCATGTGGAGTTACATGGAGAGACAGACTGACAAATGAGAAAGTGAAGGGGCGTTGTGGTGCGGATGTGGATGTAATAGAAAGCGTTAGGAAAAATACACTAAGGTGGTTTGGCTATGCGGAGAGGATGGAGAGCGAGAGACTAACTAGGAGTGTATATGAATGAGGTGGAGGGGGGGAGAGGGAGAGGGGAGGCTGAGGATGAGATGGAGGGAGGGAGTGGAGAGGTATATGAGAGAGGGGGGTGTGAGATGAGTTGAGGACAGTGAAATGGCGAGGAGCAGGGCGACATGGAAGCGATTAGTTTGTGGCCACCTCTGACGGGATTGAAGCGTCTGGCAATAGATAGATAGACAGATCATTATCATACGCGTTAGATGTGTAGTAAAAATCATACAAAGCGGAAACCTGACTCTATCTTCCTGCCTATGTTTTCCTAGAGTGAGCATACAAAGCCACTGGCGGTCCCTGTATCAATTCTAAAAAGGTTTTCCCACGCACTCCAGAATATGTGTTCCAGAATCAAATGCTGGAAACCCACAAGATTGTCCTCTCTCTCTCTCTCTCTCTCTCTCTCTCTCTCTCTCTCTCTCTCTCTCTCTCTCTCTCTCTCTCTCTCTCTCTCTCTCTCTCTCTCTCTCTCTCTCTCTCTCTCTCTCTCTCTCTCTCAGGATGTAGGGGGTAGCTTAAAATAATCTACTATTACTACACAAACGCTAGTCAACCAATTCAGTTCATCAGTCGTCTTTTTCATTACCTTTTTCCTTCCACCAGGCAAGTCTTCAGCTCACGGCAGCCTCTTAATTGTAAACAGATTGATGGAGGCTTCACTGAAAAGTCCCTCAACCAAATAAACTCGTCTTAGGCAACAAGAGTAGTGGTGGTGGTGGTGGTATTGGTGGTGGTAATAGTGATGGTGGTAGTAGTACTGGTAGTAACAGAAGTAGTAGTGGTGGTAGTAGCAGCAGCAGCAGCAGCAGCAGTAGTAGTAGTAGTAGTGGTTGTTGTTGTACTAATTTAGTAGTAGCAGCAGCAGTAAAAATGTAGTAGTAGTAGTAGCAGTAGTACCCGTAATAGTAGTAGTAGTACTAGTTGTAGTAGTAATAGTACCCGTAGTAGTAGTAGCAGTAGTACCCGTAGTAGTAGTAGTTTTAGTAGCAGCAGCAGTAGTAGTAGTTGTAGTAGTCAATCAATCAATCAATCAATCAGCTTTATTTCATATCTATTGATACATAATGGTAATCAGTAGCAGTAGCAGCATCAGTATGGCATCAACAGCAGCAGAGGTACATATATATATATATACAAAAAATCTGTACATATGGACATCACATAATAAGTGGTGTACTGTACAATTATATATCTATAAAAAAATCATATTAAAAGACCTGAGGGCATCACGGTGCGCATACACATTATTAACATATTAGAAAAAAAAAGCATCAATAAAATATAAAAAAAGGTAAAAAATAAAAACTACCATCAGTGCAATTAAAAAGAAGTCCAAAGTGAAATATAAAACTGGCATCAATAACCAATACAGAAGGTCCAAATAAAATATGACAGATAGCATCAATTAAAAATAAAAAGGTCCAAATAAAATATATTATCTAGCATGAATTAAAAGTAAAATGATCACAATAAAATATCAAAGGTAGCAGCTTTAAAAAATAAAAAGGTCAAAAAATAAAATTATAATAAAATGGTCCAAATAAAATATATAAAAAAAATATATATATAAAAGCTGGGAACCAAGAAAAAGTAAAGAGGTCAAAATAAAATCTAAAAAGCTAGCATCAATAA
Source organism: Coenobita brevimanus (assembly GCF_032717465.1). Lineage (NCBI taxonomy): Eukaryota > Metazoa > Arthropoda > Malacostraca > Decapoda > Coenobitidae > Coenobita > Coenobita brevimanus. Next base: position 31,430,941 of record NC_136959.1, on the reverse strand, counting down.
AAAATATAAAAGAAATAGCACTGCCTCACCTTAAGATTACTACATGGTTTCGTCTGTGCTCATGGTTCTGCACCCAAGATATTCGTGATCGAATTATATCCATGGCATGACAGGTAATGTCCACTCTGTAGTGTAACTTGAAATGATTAATAACATATTTACAAAAGAAACCCATTTTTAAGTATGGTAGGTTCAAGTTAATGATAGCATTATTAGATTGCATCAACCTTTTGTAATAGCGGCACTGTGTGAGGGCCACATGGTGCCTCAGTAACAGCTGGTTACAGGAGGCAGCCACATCATGGTTGCTGGCATAGGCTGGCATTCCAGTCATTCGTTTTAAAGCTTTACTGTAAGCCCCCTCAAATGCTTGAAATGTACATGATCTTCGTGTATCCTTATGGTTTAAAAGAGGCAGACCATAGTCTGGCTTACAGTACGAGTTAAAAAGGAATAAGAACGTATTAATATCTATACCACTAAAATTTCTAAAAATGCAATTAAAATTTGAATAAAGCTTATTAAGCCTTTTCATTACATCTTTGTCATCTTTAAGGTCATGCCTAATTATGTGTCCCAGATAGTCATATTCATATACAGTCTCTAATTCATCGCTGTTTAAAGTTAAATGAGTTATATAATTTTGCTTGATCTTTGAGCCTAAGAGCATGCATTTTGTTTTATCTTTGTTAATTTTAAGTTTTATATCACTTATCATTGATGAAAATTTGGTATACAAATTATTCATGGTTGCAATGGAATTCGCACAGAGCACAATATCATCGGCATAAGCTAGAATATTGATTCTGGTCATACCAATCATGCATCCTTGGCTCTTGCTTGTAATTTCAGATAAAACATTGTCTATATACAGTTTAAATAAAAAGGGAGATAGAACACCACCCTGTCTAACCCCGTGTTCCACGTAACAAGGTACACCATGCGCCCCCTTCCATTTAATACTAGCTATCTGGTTCCTTAAATAGTGCATAAGTATGTACACAACATCTATTGGAATGTTCAGTCTTAACATTTTCTTCCCCAAAACGAAATGGTTGACTAAATCAAATGCCTTAGAGAGGTCAATAAAAGTTATAATGCCATTATCACTCTTGCTACTATACTTATTCATTATCTCTTTAAGCAAGAAACAAGCGTCTGTCGTAGACATACCTCGCTGGAAGCCAAACTGTCTTGAACATGGAAAAACTTTTTCTTTTAAAACATCCAGTATTATCATCTCAAATATTTTTAATATACAAGATGACTGCATTACAGGTCTATAATTATTAGAGTCTGTTAAATTACCCTTACTATTCTTAACTATTGGAGTTACTATACCTTTTAAAAGTGGCTGTGGTAAGTAACAATGAGTAAAACAAGCATTAAAAAACCGAGACAAATAAATTAAAAATTCATCTGAGACATTCCGTAAAAACAAGGAGTGGACCCCGTCATGGCCCACCCCGGGGTTCAGACGTTGTTGTTGTTGCAGTTATTATAGTCTTAGATTCATGTGCAACGTGAACCCAGTGGACTGCTGGCTTAAGATTAACTGCTCTTCAGGATCACCATTTACCTCTAGGGGAGATAGGGAGGGATTTGAGGGACGTTTGTATAACCAGGCAGTAGTGCGACCTGGTTATGCTGATGCCACTACATGAAGGAGTCTCTCTCCAGCCAGAGTAAATTAAATCCATGCCACAGGAGTGCAAGGGTTCCATCACTGTTACTGAGGTCAAACTCTTTCTCTTAATTTCAGCGTCGCAAGATAGTGAGATGTTTGACCTACAAGCCAACTCCCTCCTCATCTCACTCTTCTTCCATCTCTTTCCTTCTCCCTGCATTTCTCATTTGTTCCCTTCTTTTTCCCTACATATCTTTTCTCTTCCCTCCCCTCCATTCTTCCCTCCCTGTACTTCCCACGCCGTCTTTCCCCCGCTGTCTTCCTCTTTGCTTGCATGTCTTCCGCCTCCTCTTCTACAGCTCGTGTCATACACCTTTCCTATCATTTTCTTATTCTTCCGTGACTAATCTTCCTCTCCTCTCCACCCCAGTCTCCTTTTCGGTCCTCTCCTTCCTTTAAACCCCTCTAAGATCACCCCTTTAATTCCATAGCCTAACTCTTGATTTTGAGTACAATGCTACATCAGTAACTCACACCTGTATAATGTGGACACTTATCACACCTTCCTGTAGTCCCTTTGCATAACAACTTGCTCGTGTGTTCTACAGGGAACGATTCAAACCACATGTTCATAACAAAGCGAAATAAATAATACCAATGTATAGAGGGCACTGAAGACGTCACCAAGAGTAGTAGTAGTAGCAGTAGTAGTAGCTGTAACCCAGGCTTGTATGAATGTGAACTCAGTGGACTGCAGGCTGAAAATGCCTTCCTCATGCAGTCCACCATCCTCCTAGAGATAATGAGCTGAGACGCATGTATACAACCGGGCAGCAGAGCCGACCTTTTATATCAGTGCTGCAGCGAGAAGGCGCCCCTCTTCAGAACCACACCCATAACACGAGCATTTATATGCAGATGAAGAGAATTAGATAAAAGGAAAAGGTTTAGAAAGAAGGGAATGGGAGGAAAACTCTGCAGAAAACCACTGTCATTTGGCGTGCAAGGAGGAAACTCCTGGACCTGCGTGAGAGGCCAGCTAATGGCGCTTTTTGACGGGAAAAAAGAGGAAAATTAGGCAGTGAGTTTTAATGTTCACGGAGCCGCCTGGTTAAGAAGAACCAAAAAAAAAAAAAAAAAAAAAAAACTCCCTTGCGTGTTGTTCCTTGTATTGTCTGATGTGGAAATGATCACACTGAATGGAACTGATATATTCTGACGCTCAAACACAAAGCACAATGTAATAATAAAGTCTGCATTATTTCCAAGGATTTGAACCCTACCTATTGAGTGACGCAGCAGGATGCCATCACTGTGTTACATGGTTTAAAGGTCTCAAAATAAAGACGAGGCTATTGCTACCAAATTAATTCAGGAGATCATGTAGCCCATCGCTTGCCTTATCGTTTTCCCTAAAACATACACACTCGCATTCGCCTTTCTGTAAATATATTTGTGTAAGAAATTTGTAACCATTGTAATATCTTTTGTATCGTTTATACATATGTTTTTCAATGACATAAACATAATGTATGTTCCCATAATCCCCGAATTAGTGTGTTAATGCACAGTATTCACTCCTAGACTATGTTAAGAGAATGTAGCATTATATTTTATCTCTGTACTGTCACGATCACTACTTTATCCCCGTAGAGAGAGGGTAGTGGAGATCAAGGTTGAAGAAAGGCCAGATGAGATATTGGCTTCTCCACACACACACACACACACACACACACACACACACACACACACACACACTACAAGTATAATGAGCGCCAATAGTCGTGTTGCGGTTTTGTCCGAAGATTAAATGTAACTCGTGAAACACTGTGAACCGTCCGTATGACAGACGGAGGAATATACCAGACGTTTTGCCCGTCGGCTTATGTTTTGACCCAATTTCACGACGCGACTATTGGCGCTCACTGTACATGTAATACACACTACTGATCCACCATTACCCATTAGCCAGACCTTAAACCAGCCTCGTGTTCCACCTGCGTCTCGCCAGGGGTTTAAGGAGTTGGTGATCGTGATAGTGGTTCTTATTCCGGCATGTAGGTCTGGCCACGGTAAGGGACGAATAAAACATGGAATTTATAGAAGTCTGTGGAGCACAATTTATTAACATTCATTTCGTTGTGTGTCATATTTCCCCTTAAAAAAAATAAGTATATTATGGTTTTACAGTACGTTCTACATTATCTAACAACGATCTTGATTTTCATAAATGATCTTGTGGGTAACGTCTGCTATTTTAGTTGGCAGAGAGGAACACGGAAGACTTAATGCCGATAATATTGGGGTGATTACCTGTCTGTATAACATTCCAAGGAGAGAGAGAGAGAGAGAGAGAGAGAGTAGTAACAGTGGGTGAACGCTATCCTGAAGATCTTGCCTGACCAACTTCGTCTCTCCTTCATTATAGTTTCAGGTTAGTTCCTTTAAATACGATAATACTTGGTGCCTTTCCATAAGAGACCGATGGGGTTCTTCTGATATGCCCCTCTAAAAGTTCAAACAGTTTTATTATCTATATCACAGAATTACACATAAAATATCCCTATGCAATACAGTCTAGGAATGTGAGAGACGAGTGTACATTTACTTCGTTGACCTTTCAAGCTGGATAACACCGAAAGACGTTCTAGTATTCTTTGAGACCTGCTGTAGATATTATGAATACGAATAGAGAAAACGTTGTACCTGAGCTATTCCGCTAGACGATGCTATTGTTCAAAGGCTGTGGTATTTGTACATCCACTTGTACCACAAACTCTGCGCCACATCTTCCATCTAGCTGACGTTGCATCCTGTGAGAGGTGGCCTTCACAAAAAGATTCTTATCTCTTATCAACTCTATCCCTTGAGAGTTTATATCTTCATTTCAAGCTTTATTTAATTTTTACACTTACATGCAGCAAAACTATGACTCGTAATTTTTTCCAGTTTTATCTATTATGCCTCTCTCCCGTAATTTTCTGTTGTGTAATATTCCCAGTGTCTTCCTTAATTACCTTTCAACTTCATCCTGTAATGACATAATGGAGATAAACCTGGTGAAGTTAAACCCGCTTCATTACAATGCATAATCACACAGCTCTCTAAGTGACAGGACTATTGCATTAGCACTCCTCATGTGTCACTGTCCACTCCTGTACTGAATTTCCGAGTGAGTTAGTTTATACCACGGATGATTTAAAACGCATAATTTGCATTTCATTAACACAGTGTATGCAGTATCTAATCTTGCCCCACAGGGAAAGTTATCCGACAGTTTGTGGAGGTATTTTCGTTCTTTAAAAATTCAAAACGCTTCCATTGCCATTCTGACTGGCCTGGATTTCCTGCCCCTCAAAGTAAAGCGATAATCGGTTCTCTGTCTGAAGTTACGTTTTGACCTTACGGGTGGAAAGCATCAGGGCTCAGTACGTAGGCACCAGGCGAGAGAGAGAGAGAGAGAGAGAGAGAGAGAGAGAGAGAGAGAGAGAGAGAGAGAGAATCATATAAATTCTGTAACATACGTCAACTTAACCATAGCATATATAAGGATAAGAATTCATCAGCATACTTAACCCATACATTATAGTGATATAAGAATATAATAACATTGATATGCGCTAATAAATATACCAGAGCGAAGAATATCTACATAATCGGAACAGTCGGATCCTACAAACAAGCATATAAGTGTATTTTTATAGCCACATATGCAGGTTTTTATGCAAATATATACGAAACAAAAAGAAACGTAATTCTACACAAAAAGATTATATAATTATATACATGCACATAAATGCATATAAAAAGCACATTGATAAACACACACACAAACACACACACACACACATATATATATATATATATATATATATATATATATATATATATATATATATATGTATATACATATATATATATATATATATATATATATTGTTACGGAACAGAGAGAGATAATGAACACTTCAAGTGAAAATACTAAAATCACTACTGTCCCGCAAATTTCCAGGTTCAAACCAAAAGAGTTAGGTAAAATTACAAGTTAAAGTTTAATGCTCAAACTAACAAAAAAACATTCAGGACTCATAAGGATAATGTAATGGCAAAAAACAGGTTAAATATATGGTTAACTGCAATAGCCTCTATTAACACGAAATTAGCAAGAGTAAATTTATCTAAGTCAGCCCTGATAAAATGAGAAAACCGGATAATGCTCAGTTAATGCAAGATATATTATTACAGATACAAAATATTGTTATTAATGGGTGACATCAAAAAATCCACATGAATCACAAAAACCTTACCAGGCTTAAGAATTAACACCTTATGCTATATAGTACAAAAAAAAATGTAATAACACTTATACTCAAATTACACAGCAGCCAGATGGTTGGAGACTTCCTGAGCACTCACAAAAATAATAACAGCTGTACAGGGGAGGACAGAGATGTGAACAAAATGAGGAGTAGATCTAAGTGGCAATTAATGCAGAGACTGAGCTCATTATATAGGGGCCGGCAGAGCTTGATTCAACTTGTAAGAAGGACGCGCAAATGAAGCCATAGGGGACAAAGAGTTGACACTCCTGCTCTGAACAACAGAAAGAACGACTTACTCTACTATAAGGGAGAGAAGGGGGGAATGAGGTAGAACACGGAAGCTTGGTCACTATGGAAGCCACGAGGCGAATCGTGAACAAACATGCAGCAACTGTACGTTAGATTTATAGAAAGGATGATGAAATCATAGGCTATGTAACACCTCCCCACAAAAAAAAAAAAAAAAAAATTTACAAAGGAAATTTCTTATTACTCTAAAACAATCTGTCTAAAGTCTAAATAAGCAATCTGCAATAACATTTTCTTTCCCCTTGACATGCTGTATGTCTAATGAATACTCCTGAAGAAGTAGACTCCATCTTGTCAATCTCTGATTTTTATCTTTAAACTTACTAAGGAATTTCAGTGGGTTATGATCGGTATAAATGACTATGGGGTCAAAACCAGAACACAAATAAAATGAAAAATGCTGTAAACCCAAAATAAAGGCCAAAAGCTCTTAATAGTTGAGAAGTTCTTTTGAGGTGGAGTGAACTTCTTACTGTAATAAGATACAGGGTGTTCAATACCCTGATCATCCTCTTGCAGCAAATCAGCCCCAGCTCCTGTATCACTTGCGTCAACAGCCATCTTAAAAGGCTTAGCAAAATTTGGAGTAGCGAGCACTTGCTGACTAATAGGATAGCTTTAAGTTTGCTGAAAGAGGATTGACAGTTATCAGTCCAGACAAATTTAACTCCCTTTTTCAGTAGGTCTGTAAGTGGTGATACAAGAATTGAAAAGTTAAGGACAAATCTCCTGTAATAACCTACCATTCCCAAAAATCTTTGTAGCTCTTTCCTACTTTTAGGTCTGGGAAGATCACTTATAACCCGAACCTTAGCTCCTGGTGGTGCAACATGTCCATCACCAATTACATACCCAAGGTACTGAACTTTAGCTTGACCAAACTCACACTTTGATAAATTAGCTACAAGATTAGCCTGAACTAAACGCTCAAGAAATTTACTGACATGGCATAGGTGATCTTTCCAGTTGTCACTGAAGATTAATACATCATCAATATAAACAACACACCCTGCCAAACCCTCTGTTACAACATTCATGAGCTTCTGAAATGTGGCTGGTGCATTCTTCATACCATATGGCATTACAGAACATGCAAAAGTCTTTCCTAGTGTTACAAAACATGAGATCTCTCTAGCACGTTCAGTCATAGGTACTTGCCAGTATCCCTTTAACAAATCAAACTTACTTATGTACCTAGCCTTTCCGATCTTATCTATGCAATCTTCCACGTGAGGGAGAGGGTAAGTGTCTGTTTTGGTTATCTGATTAACACGTCTGTAGTCGATGCAAAGCTGCTGTGATCCACCTGGCTTAGGGACTAGAGTGACAGAAGATCTCCACTCGCTCTGACAGGACTCAATCATCTTGTGGTCCAACAGGTAGCCAAGCTCCTTCTGGATGAGAGGAACTTTCACTGGGTTCACACGGTAAGGAGGCAATTTAATTGGCTTTGCGTCTCCAACATCGACATCATGCATCAACACAGTGGTTCTTCCTGGAGTTTCACGGAACACTTGCGGGTACTCCTGCAGTAATGCCGAAAACTCCTGCCTTTCCTCGGGAGCTAGATGAGAAAGCTTAGTCTGGAGATCATTCATGATATCAGGATTCTTCCCCAAACTATCACTCAGGCTCATGCTGCATGGGAGAACTTGACTTGCAGACTCGGGTGGAACAGCTACAGTGCAGACTGGGTTATTTTCGTCCCGCCTGTGATATAACTTTAGCATGTTGATGTGACAAAGTTGCTTGTTCTTTCTACGATCTGGTGTGGCGATGACATAGTTGACATCACTGAGTTTCTTCTCCACGAAATAAGGACCACTAAACTTGGCTTGAAAAGGTTGCCCATGCACCGGTAGCAGAATCAAAACCTGATCTCCTGGCTGAAAGTGGCGTAACCTGGACTTCTTATCATACCAAGTCTTCATCTTCTCATGAGCAGCTCCTAAATTTTCTCTCTCCAGCTGTAAAGCAGTGGACAGCCGTTCTTTGAACTTCATCACATGCTCCAGCAGGTTGACGTCATCTTCCTCCGACAGCCAGCATTCCTTGAGTAGCTTAAGGGGTCCTCTTACTTCATGGCCAAACAGTAGTTCAAAAGGTGAGAAGCCCAGTGATTCATTTGGAGATTCTCTTGCGGCAAATACAACGAATGGAAGACCTTTATCCCAGTCTTTCTGATGTTCCAAACAGTATTTCCTAAACATCAATTTGAGTGTTTGATGATATCTCTCCAACGCTCCTTGGGTCTGGGGATGGTAAGCTGAAGACGTGATCTGGGTGATGCCCAACTCTTTCAGAGACTGCTTGAAAACATTTGACATGAAATTACTTCCAATGTCTGACTGTACATCCTTGGGCAGACCAAACTTTGTGAAGAACCCAAGCATTTCCTTAACCACGTTCTTTGCTGAGATATTTCTAAGTGGAATGGCTTCATGATAACGAGTAGCCATACCAATCAGGGTAAACACATAAGAAAATCCTGAAGAAGTCTTAGGAAGAGGGCCCACAATATCCACCAACACACGGGTGAATGGCGCCTCAAAAGGAGGAATGGGAACTAGAGGTGCAACCTTTTCAGTCTGATTACACTTCCCCACAACTTGACAGGTGTGACAAGACTTACAATACCAGGAAACATCTCTGAAGATACCTGGCCAGTAGAAGTGTTTCAAAATGCGTGCCACAGCCTTCCTCACTCCAAGGTGTCCTGCCAAACTGGAATCATGAGCCACTCTAATGATATCCTGCCTACAAACACAAGGGATGACAACTTGATGTACAACCTCCCATTCACAGTCGGCTGATGCTGTTGGGGGTCTCCACTTCCTCATAAGTACTCCTGACTTTATATAATAACAAGTAGAAGCACCAGCTGACTCTTCCTCACTGCAAGCAGAGTTAGCTAGACCTTTCAACTCAGGGTCAGCAACCTGCAACTCAACCAACTCTTGATGAGACAAATTTTCAACACTACGGGGTACTGCCTCACCTGGTGAGTGGTCCAAATTAGCAAGAAAAGTGTCAGCTAGGATAACATCATCATCATCAATATCCTCTAAGTCATCAGTAACTTTAGACTTAGCCCTAGTGACAGCATATGCAGAGAACACGTCAGGGACATCACAATCCTGGGTCGCAGCCACTGGCTCACTAGACAACTGAGGAGCTGGACACACTTGACTTCCACCAATATCATTTCCAAGTAAGAAAGTTACACCTGATATTGGGAGTGTCTCAACCAACCCGACAATAACGGAACCATTAGCAAAACCAGACTCTAAATTCACTCTGCACAGAGGGACAGAGAAGTAATTATTCCCTACACCTTGTAAGATTACAGTTTCATCAGAGGAATTAACATTAGAGCCTAGAACACTGGTCAGCATAAGGGATTGGCAAGCTCCTGTATCACAATATATTTTAACTGATTTCCTGTCATTACTGTCCAGAGGACTGACAAAACCATCAGACAGGAAATTAGCTTATGAACTCTTGAGAGTGTCACCCACGTTACTGCTCAAAAGAAGAGCTTCATCATGAGAATTTAATTTACCCCTCGAAGCAGGTTCAGTTAACTCGGTTAAAGAATTCTGGGAACTCTCAAGGGTGGACACTAGACCAATTGACTAAATATTTAAAGACTCCTTTTTGTTCACATCACGCTGTCTCTTGAAACATGTCTCCGTAGTATGACCAAGCTTACTACAATAAGTACATTTACTTTTCTGAAATCTAGAGGTGAAGCTGGTATTTACTTCCTGAGAAACATCATCTTTATTCTCTTTCCTGTTACCTGTACTCTGAGTAGAGGCAACGTACGTACTTACTCTCAGCTTTCCTTTTTTCTTTAGAATATCTCTTGTGAGTGAGAACATATTCATCAGCTAAAACTGCAGCATCAGACAAATTATCTATTCTTTTCTCATCAAGATATAGGCTTACATCTTTATTAATACACCTTTTGAAGTCCTCCAGGAAAATCATCTGCTTAAATTTATCAAAATCAGAATTTACATTCTTAGAATTTAACCACTGCTCTAACAGATCTTCTTTGATTTTTGCATACTCAACATGGGATTGCTTATCTTGCTTATAAGTTGTCCTAAATTTTACTCTATAGGCTTCAGGAACAAGCTCATAGGCCTTAAGAATCAAGCTTTTAACTACATCATAATTATCAGATTGATCCTGAGGCAAAGATGCATAAGTTACTTGAGCTTTACCGGCGAGAACAGTTTGAAGGAGTACTGGCCAATACTTTTTTGGCCAATTAAAACCTGTAGCTACCCTCTCAAACAACTGAAAATACTTTGTCAAATCACATTCATTAAAAGGAGGGACAAGTTTAACATTTTTAGCCACATCAAAATCATCAGAGCTAGATGATCCAGTTCCACCTTGTTTCATGCGATACTCATGGTCTGCCTGAATCCCAGCAAGTTCAACTTGTGTCTGAAACTCAGCCTCCTTAGCACGAGCCTCCTGCAGGGCTAGCTGTAACTTAGCTCTTTCAATCTGTGTTTGCTCATTTGGAGGACTTACATTAAACAAGCTTTTATTAATCATGTCAACAATTTGATCTTTAGAATGATGAGAGCGAACAGCAATTCCCAATTGTTGAGCAAGAAGCTTAAGTTCATTCTTTGTTCTGTTTTCTACATCACACACTGTTTGCACATTTGACAAAAAATCTTTGGCTTCATCAAGCGTAGTAATAGTAGACCTCATGAATAAATCACAGTCACAAAATATCTAGCAATATCCTTATGACAATATCCTGAATATTCTGATAAGAGGTCGCCAAATTTATGTTAGGGAACAGAGAGAGATAATGAACACTTCAAGTGAGAATACTAAAATCACTACTGTCCCGCAAAGTTCCAGGTTCAAAACAAAAGAGTTAGGTAAAATTACAAGTTAAAGTTTAATGCTCAAATTAACAACTAAACATTCAGGACTCATAAGGATAATGTAAGGGCAAAAAACAGGTTAAATATATGGTTAACTGCAATAGCCTCTATTAACACGAAATCAGCAAGAGTAAATTTATATAAGTCAGCCCTGATAAAATGAGAAAACCGGATAATGCTTAGTTAATGCAAGATATATTATTACAGATACAAAATATTATTATTAATGGGTGACATCAAAAACTCCACATGAATCACAAAAACCTTACCAGGCTTACGAATTAACACCTTATGCTATACAGTACAAGAAAAAATGTAATAACACTTATACTCAAATTACACAGCAGCCAGATGGTTGGAGACTTCCTGAGCACTCACAAAAATAATAACAACTGTACAGGGGAGGACAGAGATGTGAACAAAATGAGGAGTAGATCTAAGTGGCAATTAATGCAGAGACTGAGCTCATTATATAGGGGCCGGCAGAGTTTGATTCAACATGTAAGAAGGACGCGCAAATGAAGCCACAGGGGACAAAGAGTTGACACTCCTGCTCTGAACAACAGAAAGAACGACTTACTCTACTATAAGAGAGAGAAGGGGGGAGTGAGGTAGAACAAGGAAGCTTGGTCACTATGGAAGCCACGAGGCGAATCGCGAACAAACATGCAGCAACTGTACGTTAGAATTATACAAAGGCTGATGAAATCATAGGCTATGTAACAATATATATATATATATATATATATATATATATATATATATATATATATATATATATATATATATATATATATAGATATATAAAATATATATAGATAGATAGGTAAATAGATAAATCGATAGATATAGATATATATATATATATATATATATATATATATATATATATATATATATATATATATATATATATATATAAGCTTGGACGTTGTTGGAAGGACACAAGTCAAGAGTGAGAGCAGTGGAAATGAGTTATTTAAGAGGAGCCTGTGGAGTCACATTGAGAGACAGGCTGACGAGTGAGGATATAAAGGAGCGTTGTGGTGTCGATGTGGATGTGATAGGAAGCGTTATGAGGAACACACTGAGGTGGTTTGGCCATGTGGAGAGGATGGAGGGTGAAAGACTGACGAAGACAGTGTATGTGAGTGTGGTGAAGGGGGAAGCGGGAGGGGGAGGCCGAGGATGAGATGGAGGGCTGGGGTGGCGAGGTATATGAGAAAGGGGGGTGTGAGTTGGGAGCAGGGCAGTGAAATGGCGGGGGACAGGGCGACTTGGAGGCGATTTGTTTGTGGCCACCCCAAACGGAATGAGGCGTCTGGCAATATATATATATATATATATATATATATATATATATATATATATATATATATATATATATATATATATATATATATATATATATATATATATATATATATATATATATATATATATATATATATATATATATATATATATATATATATATATATATATATAAAGAATACTTCCCCAGTATCCCTGCTTGTCGTAAAAGGCGACTAAAAGGGTTGGCGAAGGGTTAGTGCCCCTCCCCGTAAAACAACTAACTAAAAAGAAAAACAAGAAGCCTTGGTCAGGGACTGACCAAATGATGATGACCCAGGACCGGACAAAGGACTTGGTTATGGCAACATGGAATGTAAGAGGAGCGAATGATGAGGTGAGAGAGTGATTGTCCAGGTGCTTGAGGGTGCGAAAGTGGATGTATGTGGAATAACTGAAACAAAATGGAGGGGAGAAAGTGTGAGAGAGTGGGAGTATGGATGGGGTATATATGCAGGAGTAGGTGAGAATGAGAGGGCAAAGGCAGGAGTATGTATAGTTGTAAGTAAAAGATGGAAGAAGAGCATAAGACCGTATGGATCAGTTGGGTCAAGGATTGTGTGGGTAAGGTTGAAAGTTGGAATATAAATGTGGGCGACTGTGTGTGTGTATGCGCCAACGCAAGATCGTGCTAGTATAGTGAGAGAAGAGTTCTGGACAAATGTGGAAGTGTACATGGAAAAGTTTGGAAGGAATGAGAGAGTGTTTTTGATCGGTGATATGACTGGTAAAGTAGGGAATGTGAAGGTGGATGGAATAGTTGGTCAGTGGGATGTGCCTGCTGAGATAGATGAGAATGGCAGTGCGTTAGTGGACATTTGTGCTGGGGGGGGGGTTGGTGATAGCCAATACCCTCTTCAGTCATAAAATGATCCACAGGTATACATGGCGAGTGATGAGAAGGATGGGTGGTGAACTGAATGAAAGGAAGGCAATGATTGATTATGTGTTTGTGGATGAAAGGATGAGAAGACGTGTAATGGATGCAAGAGCTTATAGAGGTTGGGAGAGTGGACTTTCTGACCACTACTTGGTGGTGGCCAGAATTAGGATCCAAGTAAGATGGAGAAAGAGAAGAAGGGAAAGGCAAGAGGAAGGAATAGTTGCAAGGAGAGTGGAAAGGTTACAAGAGGATGAGAAAAAGGCAGAGTGTAAGAGAGAAGTGGAGGAACGATTGGGCAAATATGAATTGGAGCAGATGGGGGATGTGGAAGGTATGTGCAGGATATTTACAGAAGAAATATGTGCAGCATGTGCTGTGGTGTGTGGGATGAAGAGAAGACGGAGGGGGGTGCAAGGAACAGCGTGGTGGAATGAAGAGGTGAGACAGGCTGTGGCATAAAAGAAGAAAGCATACAATGAATGGATGAGAAATAGGGACGTGGAAGAAGTTGAGAGGCGGAAGAGAGAGTTATATGTAGAAAGAAAGAGAGAGGTGAAAAGATTAGTAAGAGAGAGTAAGAAGAGAGTGGATGAGGAATTTGGAAGGAATTTGAGTGTAAAATGGAGGGACTGTAAGAAAATGTTCCGGAAAGAAGTGAAGAGATTAAGACAGGGTGGAAGTGAGGGGAGTGAAAGATAAAAATGGTAGATTACTAGTGGAGAAGGGAGAAAAAGTGAGCAGATGGAGAGAACACTTTAAGGAATTGTTGAACATACAGGATGGAAGTAATGCGAGTATAAGTGGCTGAGGAATGGATGGGATAAGGAGGGAGGTGAGAAGACAGGAAGAAATCAGTAGGATAGAAGTTGTGGAAGCAATGAAGAAAGTTAAATTGGGGAAAGCCCCAGGAATTGATGGAGTGTGTGGTGAAATGCTGAAGCATGAGGGAGAGACTGTAGTAGAATGAATGTGAAAGATGTGTAGATTGGCCTGGGAGGAAGGTAGAGTCCCGGAGGATTGGAAGTCAAGTATAATTATTCCCTTGTACAAAGGGAAAGGGGAAAAAGAAGTGTGTGGTAATCATAGGGGCATTAGTCTTCTTCGTATAATAGGAAAAGTGTATGGTAGGATACTTATTGACAGAGTTAGAGAAAGAACAGAGGAATTAGTTGGAGAAGAACAGGGAGGCTTTAGGCAGGGAAGAGGTTGTGTAAATCAGATATTCATTCTTAGATCTTTAGTGGAAAAGTTTCTAGAGAAGGGAAAGAAGTTGTATGAGACTTTCACGGATTTGGAGAAAGCATATGACAGGGTGGATAGACAAGGATTGTGGAAAGTATTAAGAATATATGGAGTAGATGGGAAATTGTTGAATGCTGTGAAGAGTATGTATGATGGTGCTAAGGCTGCAGCACGTGTGGATGGTGAACTAAGTGAATTTTTCTCTTTGAAGGTTGGGTTGAAACAGGGATGTGTCATGTCTCCATGGTTGTTCAATCTGTACATGAATGGGGTAATAAAAGAGGTACAAGGTAGGGTAGTAGATGTTGGAGTGGCCCTGGTGAGAGGAGAGTGTTTGGAAACTCCCTGAAGTGTTGTTTGCAGATGATAATGTGTTGCTGAGTCAAGACGAAGGGGAGCTGCAAAGCTTGGTGGATGAGTTTGGAAGAGTGTGTAAGAAACGGAATCTAAAGGTGAATGTAGGGAAGAGTAAAGTGATGGTCTTTGAGAGAGGTGAAGTCAGTGAATGTACAGCGAGGTTGGATGGTGAGGAATTTGGAAAATGTGAGTACTTTTAAGTACTTGGATAGTGTGATGAGTAAGGATGGAGGTCTGGAAATTGAAGTGCTTGAAATGGTACAGCAGGGAGGAAAGGTTGCTGGTTGTTTGAAAGCAGTGATATGAAACAGGGAAGTGAGCATGGAAGTGAAAAAGTTACTACGTGACAGTATTGTAATACCAACTCTAACGTATGGAAGTGAAGCTTGGACGTTGTTGGAAAGACACAAGTCAAGAGTGAGAACAGTGGAAATGAGCTATTTAAGAGGAGCCTGTGGAGTCACATGGAGAGACAGGCTGACGAATGAGGATATAAAGGAGCTTTGTGGTGTGGATGTGGATGTGATAGGAAGCGTGGTTTGGCCATGTGGAGAGGATGGAGGGTGAAAGACTGACGAAGAGAGAGTATGTGAGTGAGGTGGAGGGGGGAAGACGGAGGGGGAGGCAAAGGATGAGATGGAGGGATGGGGTGGAGAGGTATATGAGAGAGGGGGGAGTGAGTTGGGAACAGGGCAGTGAAATGGTGGAGGGACAGAGCGACATGGAGGAGTTTTGTTTGTGGCCACCCCAAACGGGATTGAGGCGTCTGGCAATAGATAGATAGATAGATATCCATCAACCCATCCATCATCCAATCCTACATTGCCCCAAGAGGAACGTAGGAGCCCGGGGCTAAGCAGTTGGTCTCGACATTTAAGATGAGAGTGACGAGCCTCACTCATCCCTGAGTGGCATTACATGAGCAATCAACCCCAATCTCCTTTGGATATAAACCTTCACCGGCTCAATCCGACTGGACCGCAATAATTACCCACTAAACCACCATGTGCCAAAATTTGGTTATATGGTTACCACCCAGCGTTGTAAATGGTTGCCTGGTGTACAGGAAACATAGTACAGTATATATATATATATATATATATATATATATATAGAGAGAGAGAGAGAGAGAGAGAGAGAGAGAGAGAGAGAGAGAGAGAGAGAGAGAGAGAGAGAGGGTGTCCCGGGAGTTAAGTCAAAAACTTTGGGAAATGACAGAGGAGGGAATTCAGAGGGAAAAATGTTATATGAACATGTGTCCAAATTCTAACCGTTACGGAGCTACAGTTACTGATGACCTTATGGGCGAATTATGAAGGAGACCATTTTCGCCCATAACTTCATCAGTAATTGTAGCTCCGTAACGGTTGAGATTTGGACACACGTTCATATAACATTATTTGCTTAGAATTCCCTCATCTGTCATTTCTCAAATTTTTTGACATAACTCCAGGCACACCCTACATATATATATATATATATATATATATATATATATATATATATATATATATATATATATATATATATATATATATATATATATATATATATATATATATATATATATATATACACACACATACATATATATACATACAAACATATACATACATACACACATATATGAAATGAACTATGTTATGTATGATAAGAGTACATAAAAATCGTCGTGAATAAAGTGCTCACAACGTTGCCTTCCAAATGATGACTACAATATATATATATATATATATATATATATATATATATATATATATATATATATATATATATATATATATATATATATATATATATATATACTGTATATAGGGAGCCTCTGTGGTAAAGTGTACGTTTTCGTACACTGAAGAATGAGGGTTAGCGCCCCGCCAGGGTTAATAAACTTTGGGAGCGTTCTTCAGGTCACGTAATGCATTGGCAGACACAAGGGGTGCTGTGGTTGAACCAGTGTCGCATACTATAAAGTATGCTTGCACCCAGTCGGGTTGCGCGGGCCGATTACACACACATCCAAAGCCACTCCAACACTACAATTACACTTACTAGCCCTTCTCACCCTACATACATAATATTCATTCATACGTATATACATATATATACGTACATACATGCATACATACATACATACAAACACTTACATATACATAACTACATACATATATACATACATACACACAGACACACACACACACACACACACACACACACACACACACACACACACACACACACACATATATATATATATATATATATATATATATATATATATATATATATATATATTATTGTACGGTTTACGTGATGATGCAGGCTTCAACATGCAAAACTACAAACACTACCGGTGCAGCTCATACACGGGGTGAGAGCAGCGTTGGAGCAGAAGTTGGGTTGACTCAGTGGTGCAAAAGTGATAAGTCTGGAGTAACGGCGCCGACTTTTGTACTTCACCCCTTTATAGCGCAGGAGCAGAGCTTGGTAACAAGCAGCCATAGGCAAAATTTGTCCTGGAAAGTGGCAGGAATTTGAAAGCAAAGGCATTTTATTGCTTTGGAAAAGTATCCAGTAAGTTGTACCACATTACGGGGTCGTCGGGATAATTTCATGAAATAGGGGAAATGTTTGGAAAGCTTTGTTCACTTAAAACTCTCCCTTTGAAAGGAAAACCACAACGTTATTAATATCTGGTTTCATTCATTCATAGATGCCTGTAAAATTTGCGTTGGAAGTCTGCATGTTGTATGTAGTGGGGAAAAAAAAAAAAAAAAAAAAAAAAAAAAAATCTAACAGTTGTCGCACTGTGTAAACGAAAAATGTTCACACTTAAATGTGGAGTGCTCAGGGCGTTGTGCTGTGGTAAAAAGGTAATAGCAGGGCTGTCAGATACTAAAGGAGTGAAATAGTGAGAGGAAAAGCCCAAATTAAAGCATGAATAGGTTGTGCATAGAGACCCTGTCTCACGAGTCAATAAAAGCAGCGTGTTGTAAAACCATATATTTAATAAGATTGTCGGTTTCCACTTGAGGACAAAGATTTATATTACAACTCAATACACCAAGGACATAACAACCACATGAAACATAATGACTAGCATACGAAGCGGGTAAGTTATAACAAGACAGTGCCGCAACACAATTGGGGATAAGGAACACATTCACATAATAATAACTGTGTTACACATAATAAACTAATGTCCGTTGCAACAGATCACAATATGAAATGAACTATGTTATGTATGATAAGAGTACATAAAAATCGTCGTGAATAAAGTGCTCACAACGTTGCCTTCCAAATGATGACTGGTGAAATAGTGAGAAATATGTGCTCTCCAAATCAGAAGAGTCACTTACCAGCACCGATCTAAGACTGCCCCAGACACCATTTAAATCGAACCAAAGAGCAGGAAGCAGTACCCATAATTCCCAAGAAACAATGAAGACACAAAAAGCGTATACACCACTTATATACAGCAGTTTATATATGCACAGTGCATACTCTGGTATATAATGCATACGATAATACACAATGACATATTTGCATCACAAAGAACTACTGTACAGGTAAATATATACAAATTTAACTAAACACATAATAACAGAATATCTAAAACAAGCAACAAGCATATCTTCAAACAAGCACAACACCACTTATATACAGCAGTTTATATATGCACAGTACATACTCTGGTATATAATGCATACGATAATATACAATGATATATTTGCATCACAAAGAACTACAGATAGATATATAGAAATCTAAACACATATAACTGAATATCTAAAACAAGCAACAAGCATATCTTCAAACAAGCACAACAAATGAGGAAATGTAATACGTTACTACTGATAAAGTTCCAAATACAGACTCCGCTCCCCAGTGTTTGTAGTCAGCCTTTGAAGGACTGGAACTCAGAGACGAGGAAAAACTAGTATTTCCGAGTCAGTCAGTTGTGTAAATGATGGTCTGGGGCTAACCCTTGGAAAGTAACGTTCGCTGAAGCATTCTCAATATAATCTTTAGTATTTGTGTAAGTTTTGCCACTATATATGAGGCTAAACTGAGCACTGTTATGATTACGGGTATTAAAAATCTGTCTACATAACCTATTGGGAACTGATTAACCGGATGTGTGGTACTGAGATGACATACACAATGAACTAGCAGATAACAACAAGATGGATGGTATCTGAGGGAGATGTGGATTACGCTAGGGTTTTTGCATGATGAGAGAGAGAGAGAGAGAGAGAGAGAGAGAGTACTTAACCACCTACAACAGTGCTTTTTTGTGCAAGAAAGAAGGAACCAAAGGCCAGGAGCCCGCAAACCGTTCCTTCCAAGAAAAAACAAAAACAATACAAAAGGAAACCAAATTCAAGATCCGTTCATTTCAAGATGCCAGGACACACTGGGTTCGAAAGACTAGAGATCATAGGAAGTAGGAAATACAGACAGAGGGAGACAGTTCCAGAGTTGCCCTGTTGCATAAATGAAGGACTGGGAGTAACGGTTAGCTCTTGCATTAGAGAGTTGGACAGAAAAAGGATGAGAATTTGCTGCTAGACGGGTGCTACGCACCCATCGTAGAGGTGTAGGGATGCAGGCAGACAGTTTAAAGGAGCAGTGACCATTGATGTAGCGATAGAAAAGAGATAAAGATGCAACAGTGCGGCGAAGAGACAGAGGTCGAAGGGAGCCAGTAAGAGGAGGAGAGCTGATGAGACGAAAAGCCTTTGACTCCACCCTATTGAGAAGAGCTGTATGTGGGGAGCCTCCCCACACGTGAGAGTTGTTCTCTAAACAGGGGCGAATAAAACCCGTGTATAAAGTCAACAACTGTGCAGGGGTAAAGAAGGTACGGAGTCTTCTCAGCACACCTAATGTCTTGGAAGCATATTTTACAATAGATGCAGTATGATCTTTCCAAGATAAGTCCCGAGTGAATGCAACCCCAAGCATGTTCATGGATGATGCAGGCTTGAGCTGAATATTATTAAACATTAGTGAGCACTCCTGTGGAAGATTGTGTCGGGTTGATAGGTGTAAAAACTGAGTTTTTGATGCATTAAAAACAACAAGATTATTTTTACCCCAGTCAGAGATACGAGCATCCTTTAAGCGTAGGAACTGGACCTTTGGCAGTTCCTGATGCACTCAAGGGGTCCTACCTTGTCTGAAGTACTCGCTTGCGTGGGAGTCGCGCCACATACAGCTCTTCTGGACAGGGTAGAACCAAGGGCTTTTTGCCACATCATCTATCTTCTCTCACTGCCTCCCTTCAGCCTCTTTCTCTTTGCCACAGAGTTGCATTAACCTATACTCTCAGTCGTTCATGTACGCAACAGATCAACTCCGGGACTGTCTTCCCAGTCCGCATTTCCCTTTGCCTATGAGCCCCTGATCTTTGAAACGAAGTGTGTCAAGATATCTCGAACAGATCTTGAGTCTGGATTCCCTTTGTTGCTTTTCTTGGGAATGGTAAATTTGAGTGCGTTTAGCCTTTGGTTCTTTCTTCTTTGCATTTAACACACACACACACACACACACACACACACACACACACACACACACACACACATACTGTTTATTAGATTTCCATCCCTCCTTTTACTTAAGATACCATTGTTTAGAGTGATGTTTTGTGTGTGTGTGTGTGTGTTTGGGGGTGCAGGTGCGTGCGTTCCTGCTCTATATTATTTTCCACTCCTATCGTTTTTTCCATAAATATTGAACTTCTCAGTCCTGCTTTTACTACGTAGATCTTTGCAGTACAGTTTGCTTTAAAAAATTCCTTCCATCACTCCATATATCCACCTGTAAAAATCCACATACTCTCTTCACTCTTCACTTGGCTCCACTTCGCTCCCCATCCTCATGCGTAAATCCACTTACTCTCTTCACTCTCCTCCTGGCTCCACTTCACTCAGCCACCTCCACTTTCCCCCACAAAATCTCTTGCTTAACAAATCTCCAACTTTGTCCTGTTTACAATTTTTAATGACTTTTCTTTAAGTGAGTTTCCTTATCTCTTCTTTCGCTTGTTTATTTCCTCTTCCTCCTCATTTAGTTCATTTCACAGACAGTCTCATTGATGTTCAGGCATTCTTTCATCATCATCAGTCACCATCATCATCCAGACTTCCATTCCCACCCTAGGGCAGGGTGAGGAGTAGCAACGTCCAGACAGCCCAAATTTGCCCAGTCCAATAGACCACGCTTCCATTCACTCTCCATTCAAGCCCCCAGAATCCTGGCTCTATCTGATACGTCGTCATTCTTTCATTAACACGCAACCCAAATTTAAATAGTCGTATTTCCAAACGGCTTTGTGTTATGACTTTCCTTTAGATACATAAATATTTATATTAAAATATGTAGTGTTTTGGGTCCATTTCTGTGAGATAAAGAAAGATTTCATTAGCTGTATTATTTTAGCCTTTCCTCGTTGTACAGAACTGTCCGGGTGCAGCAATAGTAATGATGATGATGATGATGATGATGATGATGATGATATTAATAATAATAATAATAGTAATAACAATAATAATAATAATAATAATAATAGTAATAATTATTATTATTATTATTATTATTCAGGTGCGGGTAAGGGGATTGGTCTGTTATGATGTGGCAGGGGTAAACCAGTTCTGCTGTCGGGCCCTGCTGCGGATGTCACTGATTGCATTGCGCAGTTGACCCTTGTGCTGTGTGGTGCGGTGAGGATCTGTCCGTTCTCCCCTTTGGGGCTAAGATGTGAATGAATGTGTTTGAATGGATTAGTAAATGGGGAGTGTGTCGTCCTGTCTCGGCTACCTCCCTTTCCTTGGGGGAAGCAGCCTAGGTATATAGATAGATAGAGTATTATTATTATTATCATAATGAAGATACTACTTCTACTAGTACTACTACTACTAGTACTACAACAACAACAACAACAACTACTACTACTACTACTACTAATAATAATAATAATAATAATAATAATAATAATAATTATTATTATTATTATTATTATAATTAGTAGTAGTAGTAGTAGTAGTATTTTTTATGATGATGATGATGATGATGATGATGGTAATGATTATTATTATTATTATTATTATTATTATTATTATTATTATCATCATCATCATCATCATCATCACCCTAATAATAATAACAATAACAATCATCATGATGATGATGATGATGATGATGATGATGATCATCATCATCATCATCATCATCACAATGATCCGGACCTCCTTTCCCACCCAAGGGCAGGGTGAGGAGTAGCAACGTCCAGACAGCACAGACTTGCCCAAATCAAATAGGCCACACTTACATTCACTCATCATTCAAGCCCCCGGAATCCTGGCCCCACCGGATACGCCAAAAACATTCACACATTCTGCAGCTTCACACAAACATATCCGATTGATTCAATCCGGACGCTGTCATGCTCACAAGGGGTACCAAAATCCCTGATCATGCACTTCTCCTCACAACATTCATCCAGCCAGCTCGATCTCTTGTCAGTTCCCTAGCCTCACCGACTTCCAAACGTCTCTTCCTCAGACACTCATCCACCATATCTCTCCACCTTCTCCTTGGCCTACCTCGCCTCCTCCCTCCTTCAACTTCGCTCAGGTATACCTTTTTCACCACTCTTTGTTATCCATTCTTTCCACATGCCCATACCATCTCAGGGCACTCTCTTCGATTCTGGTGTCCACCGACTTCCTCACTCCACACCTTTCACGAATCACATTATTTCGTATCTTATCCACCCTCTGTACTCCACATACATTCCTCAGCAGTCCCATCTCCATTGCTCTTACTCTTGACTTTTCATTTTCATGCCACACCATAGTCTCACACCCAAATGTTAAAGTTGGCACCAACACTCCCTCATGTAAGACTCGTGCAGCTGGAACACTCAAGCCTCATTTTCTTATCAAGGTCTTCATTGCACCAGCTACTCTTCTTCCTTGTGTCACTCTACTTTCAACTTCTTTTGCACATTTTCCTCTCTTTTCCATCACTGTACTCAAGTATTTGAACTCTCTCACCAATTCCAGTCTCTTTCTATTCACTGTGACATCCCACTGGGAGTCACCTTCTCTCTCAATAACCATCACTTTACTCTTCTCCACATTTACTCTCAAGGCACGACACTCACAGACATCAGCAAAACTCTGGACTAGCCTACCAAGTTATTGTCTGGTACTTGCAGGCAGTACTGCATCATCAGCATACAACAAATTTGAGATATTCCATCCATCACCATTCATTACCAATGCCATCCCTCTCTCCATTACTCGTGTTTCTACTTCTCTCATCACCGCATCCATATATATATTGAACAACCATGGGGACATCACACAACCTTGTCGCACGCCCACACCGATCGTGAACCATTCATTTAGATGCCCATAAACCCTTACACATGCTTCGTTACCATCATAAAAACTCTTGACAGCACCTAGCAACTTACCATCTACACCATACATGCGCAAAACTTTCCACAATCCCTCTCTGTCTACTTTGTCGTATGCTTTTTCCAGATCCATGAATGCCATAAACACCTTATGGTCCTTCTCACAAGCCTTCTCTGCTGTCTGTCTCACTGCAAATACTTGATCCACACATCCTCTGCCACTCCTAAAGCCACCCTGTTCATCACTCACTAGGACTTCTGATATCTCTCTCACTTTCTCTATAATAATTCTTCCATATACCTTCCCTACCACACTCAATAAACTTATGCCACGATAATTCTTGCACTCACTTCGCTCATCTTTACTTTTGTACAGGGGTACAATCACAGCCTTTTTCCACTCTGCAGGCACGGTTTCACTCATCCATGCCTTCTTACATATCTCCAACAAGCACTTCATTCCATTCTCTCCACTACACTTAAGCATCTCTGCATATACCTCATCAACCCCAGCTGCTTTCCCATTTTTCAGCCGTTTCACAGAGCTCTCCACCTGTGCTAGTGTCACGTCTCCTGGCACTGCTTTCCTTCTCTGCACACCCCCAAAACCAATCATGTTTACAGCCGCTCTGCTCTCTCTATTCCCATTCATCAGGCTTTCAAAATATTCTTTCCATCTGGTCCTTACTTCATCTCCATGGGTTAGTAACCTACCACCTGCATCCTTCACACCATCACATTTCTTTCTGCTTTCACTTCTACATTTCCGCACCTCTTTCCAGAATAGCTTCCTATTTTCAGAGAAGTTCACATTCATTTTTCTTCCCAGATCATCATTTACCTCCTTCTTTTTCCTCTTCACTAGTCTCTTTATGTGCTTCTTGCTCTCGATATACTCAGTTCATATTTCAACTGAACCCCTATCCTGTAACCACTTTAGCCACTTCTTCCTCTTTTCCTCCACCGCTCTCTTAACCTCCTCATCCCACCATGTTCTACCCTTCTTTTTTGTTGATATTCTTGCCACACCACACACCACTTTAGCATTCCTAACAAAGCAATCCCTATATGCATTCCACAGGCTGTCCATATCCAGTTCATTCCAGTTCACTGATTCTAACTCGTTCTCTACTTTGGTCCTGTAATCATCTGCCATTTCTTTGATCCTCAGCTTCTCAACTTTCTCCCTGACTGCTCCTCTCTCTCTTGATCCACCTCACTCCTCTCAGCTTGATCTTGCATACCACGATCATATGATCTGACAGACCTCCACATCGTCCTCTCACAATCCTCGTATCAGCAACCATTCCCGTCATCGACCTCTCTACGAGCACGTAATCAATCAGGCTTCTTTCAACACGATCCCCGTTCCTTCTAGACCATGTATATTCATGTGCATCTTTGTGTTTGAAATACGAGTTACAAATGCACAACCTCCTCTCCTGACACATCCTTTAGTCGCTTCCCAATATCATTTTCTCCTGGTATTCCATAACAACGCATTATGTCATCCTCAGGACCAGTGCCTACTCTTCCGTTCATATCCCCCATCACAATCACTTTATAGCTCCTGGGCATTCCTCCCACTACTTCACCCATCTCATCCCAAA
Source organism: Coenobita brevimanus (assembly GCF_032717465.1). Taxonomy (NCBI): domain Eukaryota; kingdom Metazoa; phylum Arthropoda; class Malacostraca; order Decapoda; family Coenobitidae; genus Coenobita; species Coenobita brevimanus. The sequence goes on along the minus strand of NC_136959.1, from coordinate 31,405,894 downwards.
ACCTGTCTTTCTCTCTCACTCCTGTCCTCACATGGTGCATATGCTACAATCACTGCCACTTTCACCTTCTCAAACTTGAACTTGAAATACATACACCTCGAGCTGACACATTTGTAGTCTCTCATTCCACATTGCCACACCTCATTCATCAGCAAAGCAACTCCTTCCTTACATCTTCCTCTCCCATTCATTCCCGATCTTACACATTTCACACCCTCCCACTCCTCCACTTCGCACCCTTTCATCTTCGTTTCACACAATGCCATCACAGCATATCTCGCACTCTTGAACACATTCACCACTTCCACCCTCTTGCTCTCCTCATTCACAACTCTCACATTCCACTTGGCCACGCGAGTCTGCCCATTTGGTTGGGGCCCTGGGCAGGTATTGGGCCCTCCGAGGCTCTCCGAAACGACTGCCATGATTTAGTGATTTTGGATAGTGGAATCTGGGGGGACACTTAACCCTGCCAGAAACCCCGGTTATATGGTTATTATCCAGCGTTGTAAATGGTTTCCTGGATACAGGAAACCATTTAGCTTGTCACCCAGTGTAGAGCTCATATGGCATCACTCTACAATGAGTGAGTGGATGATGGGCGCCTCAACCTACCACAAATAATAATAATAATAATAATAATAATAATAATAATAATAATAATAGTAATAATAATAATCCATCCAACATCCATCATCCAATCCTACATTGCCCCATGAGGAGCGTAGGAGCCCGGGGCTAGGCAGCTGGTCCCGACATTTAAGATGAGAGTGACCAGCCTCACTCATCCCTGAGTTGTATTACATGAGCAATCAACCCCAACCATCCCTTGGATATAAACCTTCACCGGCTCAATCCGATTGGAGTGCAATAATTACCCAGTAAACCACCAGGAGCCAAAATTTGGTTATCTGGTTACCACCCAGCGTAGAAAATGGTTTCCTGGTGTACAGGAAACCATTTGGCTTGTCACTCAGTGTAGAGTCACCCACAGGTTGAAGGAAGAGGAAAGAATGAAGGAGAGAAAGACAGAAGAGGGAGTGTAAAGTCACTCGTAGGCAGAAGGACAAGGAAAGAATGAAGGAAAGAAAGACAGAAGAGACTGGAAGGAAAGAAGGATGGTGGGGAAAGGGCAGACACCCAAGAGCAGGGCTACATCGAGTGAGTGGATGGTGAGCGCCCCCACCTACAACTAATAATAATAATAATGACAATTTTTATAATAACAATAATAATAATAATAATAATAATAATAATAATAATAATTATTATTATTATTATTATCATTATCATTATTATTGATATTATTATTATTATTATTATTATTATTGTTGTTATTATTATTATGATTATGATTATTATTATTATTATTACATCTTTAAAAAGTCACCGAGTTCAAAAGGATCCTGGCGATAAATGAATACGTTTTGTTTACACATGTTTACATATTTTGTCTAAGTACGTATGCAAGTTATGCAAGAGCCTGGGGGGGGGAGAGAGAGAGAGAGAGAGAGAGAGAGAGAGAGAGAGAGAAAGGGAGGGAGAGATGAATGAATGAAGAGAGAGAGAGAGAGAGAGAGAGAGAGAGAGAGAGAGAGAGAGAGAGAGAGAGAGAGAGAGAAAGGGAGGGAGAGAGAGAGAGAGAGAGAGAGAGAGAGAGAGAGAGACAGACAGACAGACAGACAGGCAGACAGACTGACAGAGAGAGAGAGAGAGAGAGACAGAGAGAGAGAGACAGACAGACAGACAGATAGACAGACTGACAGAGAGAGAGAGAGAGAGAGAGAGAGAGAAGAAGAGAGAGAGAGAGAGAGAGAGAGAGAGAGAGAGAGAAGAAAGGAGAGAGGGAGGGAGGGAGAGAGGGCTTAAGAAGTATGAAAAAAAGCGTGTTTAGATGGGAGGAAATTCGAGAACTGAAGCAATGTCGGCTGAGGTGGGTAAGATCAAGGATTATGGCCTGAGCTTGATATATTTACCCACTTACCACTAACACTCAAGCGATCCTCACGCCTGCGGGAGAATCATATAGGACAGGAAATGACATGAGTAAAATAGAGCCAAGTAGAGGTGAGACAACTGGCAGAGGAGGTAATAAGAGTGAAGTGAGAGGCAGTGAGAAAGACCAGCATGACTCTGGACTATGGTTGTTATCTGTATGTACTGTATAGCCTCGTCTGTCAGTGTGATCTCTTTATGTAGTTCTTCGCTTGACATTTTAGATCCTCTAGCTTACGATCAATTTAAGAATTGTGATAGTACAAAATATCGGTATGTTTTTTAATGCAAGGAAAAATAATCATCAAACTTCTCTCTGTCTGTCTATCTATTGCCAGACGCCTTAATTCCCGTAAAGGGTGGCCACAAACAAACCACCTCCGTGTCGCCCTGTCCTCCACCATTTCACTGCCCTGCTCCCAGCTCACACACCCCTCTCTTATATATCTCATCAGTCATCACGCCATCCTTCCATCTCATCCTTGGCCTCCCACTGACTCTCCCCCCCTTCCACCTCACTTACATATACTCTCCTCGTCAGTCTCTCACTCTCTATCCTCTCCTCATGGCCAAATCACTTCAGTGTTTTTCTCCTACTGCTTCGTATCACATCCACATCCACACCACAAGGCTCCTTCACTTCCTTAAATGTATGCATTAGATTAATAATAATAATCACCAAACTTTCCATGCATGAGTACAAGTGGAATATTTACCAAGTGAAAATACGAAGGTAGAGAGAGAGATATGAGAGAGGAGGGGAGGGTGAGCTGGAAGCAGGGCAGTGAAATGGCGGGGGACAGGGAGACATGGAGGCGATTTGTTTGTGGCCGCCTCTTACTGGATTAAGGTGTCTGGCAATAGATAGATAGATAGATAGACTTATTTGACAAGGAGAGTAGTTGAAGGCAATAGGAGAAGTGTAAATTAGAATTCCTTCTGAAATACTGAATATTCTTGGAGTGAAGCGATTAGTATAACTGCGATAATAAGCTGCAAGTAATCAGTATACACGTATACAGGTATATTAATTAATAAGCAGAGAGAGAGAGAGAGAGAGAGAGGGAGACTATGGGAAGGGGGAAGCATATAAAACTCTAAACATCTCTAACAGGTGTCACTTTTATCAGAGGAACATATACACAGCTACTAAAAACACCGCCTCTATACCCAACGTCAGAACAGATTATAAATATTCAACATGGGGAAATATGACAGCCAACTACCGTAGAGTTTTTCCTCCAACAACCATTCGCGTGTTGCTTGCTAACGAGGTCGGATGAGTGAGCGGATTAATGGGAGGTGGAGGAGGCAGGGCAGGTGGCCTCCTCGGCCTCCGATTCCCCCTCCTCCCTCCGCCTCACCCTCGTACACTTTCCTTGCTAGTCTCTAGTTCTCCATCCTCTCCACATGGCCAAACCACCCAGTGTAATTCTCGTAACGCTTTCTATCACATGCACATCCACACCACAACGCATGATCGTTGTATTTGACCTTTGACAGAATGTTGCACGCAGGTGAGGTGTATGTCCAGGCCACACACCTTGTTCTGTGGTTTGTGTGTTGTATAATGCCGTAGGTTGTCCGTGAGTGGCCCAGCTTTGTGCATGTTTTACCGTATGACGTTTTCATTTGCGTGTGTCACCTGGTCTGTTTATTGATAGTACGACCAGTGCCAATTTTTCGGCATTACTTTTATATTACGCACGCGCTCGCGAAGGGAGGATGGGTGTTATATTTTGATCAGCGTGTATCTATCTGCGTGAACAAAATTGACACAGCTTTCATCTAACTTTACCTAGAGGGATGAAGGGTACGGGTATTAGCTTCTCTTAATACCACACTTAATACCATTTAAGGAATAGTAGCTTCTCTTAAGAACACTCTTTTTCTCCCTCAACACACTCCCTGCCGTTGTACTATCACCATCCCTAATTTCTTAACTCCCTGGCGAGAGGGAGGTGGAAGACATGGCTGAGGTATGGGCAGGCTAAGGGAGAATGGCGGTTCAGTAGTGTGTGTGTGTGTGTGTGTGTGTGTATGTGTGTGTGTGTGTGTGTGTGAGTGAGAGGGATGAGACGCCAATATCTGTTCCCTTAACCCTTTCTCCAACCTCGTCCTCCACTTCCCTCTCGGCAGGGGGGTGAAGAAATTAGTGACAGTGATAATGCACCAAGTTACTGATAGATAAACACTTGTCACATCACCATTACCCCAGATACTTGGCCTAACACAGTATATCTCACCAGGCTAAGATAGTCTGTTTACTCTAACTTGGCCTAAAAATGCAATCTCTTCACCTAGAATACAGAGTTGCAACAGGACAATATGATGGTAGTTGCGAAGAAGTGTTGTGAAAGGGATCTAGAAGCGTAACATTTTTCTGCCACTGATCTGTGTCAAAATTAATGAACTCTAAAAAAAATAAAAAAGTGGGCCAAATTACTGTGAAATGCAAATAAAACATAAACACCATATCACACGCGACAATCATTTTCATCTCCCCTGCAGCCCACCCTTCTCCCGCCCTCACTCGGCTTCAGACAAGCTGCTCAGTGCAACAAGCCGGTGAGAGTTATAGTTTGGCGCAGGGAAATTATTGCTCTTAAATTCCCGGGTCATGTCCAGGGGCGTCGTATCGTGTTAGGAATATTTCATTGTATAAATACTCTCACTCTCCCCCGCCAGTGCACACCAATACATCCCCGGGAAATTTAATGGAGCATTGTTGTCCCGCATTTCCATCGGATTTTGCAACTAACATTAAACGTTGAGATTTGTGAATATTTTAAGCCAGTTGTTACTGTGATGACGCGGGATAATACTGTATCCACTTCGGCATAAGGGACTAGCTGGAGGAGCTTTGTATTCACCTGTATCTGTTTGTTTGCATATAGGCTACAAAATTGAACCACGCTGCCGTGATCCGACCTAGTGTCAGCAAGCAACGGAGAATGATCTGCATGCCAGAACAATCTTTTCTCATTTATCTCCAGCATTAATCCCATCTCCTCCTCTTGGTATGATCGCTCAAGTGCCTAATCGGTATATTGTATATATTGAACAATCATTCGGATACCACACACTACTTTCTCACTCAGATTGTCCATTAAGCTCTCTCAAACATGATTTACTTTTACACCGACTGCACTACCAGCTAATAATCTCTTCACACCATTAAAAAACTTATGTTCGACACATACATAACACTTCCATGATCATTCCTTGTTCACTCTGTCTTGTATTCTACTAATAAATGCTATAAATACCCTACAGATCTTGCCACATCTGTCCTTACTATGTGTCTTAATGCATATGTTTATCCACACGTCCCCTGCAACTCCTAAAATCACACGGTTCGCCAGTCACCAAATATTCTGATAAATTTCTTGTTTTGTTTATCATTATTCATCCATATATCTTCCCACCACATCTGATGATCTGTGTATACATTGCAACAACACCTTCTCATTCTTCAGCTTTTTCACAGCATTCTTCAGCTTCTTAACAGCTTTCTTCAGCTTCTTCACAGCATTCTATAGCCTCTTCAAAGAATTCTTCAACCTCTTCACAGCATTCTTGTTTGTTCACAGCATTCTTTAGCCTCTTCACAGCATTCTTCAGCCCCTTCACAGCATTCTTCGATTCACCACAGCATTCTTCAGCTTCACTGTATTCTTCAGCTTCTTCACAGTATTCGTCAGCCTCTTCACAGCATTCTTTAGCCTCTTCACAGCATTCTTCATCTTCTTCACAGCATTCTTCAGCTTCTTCACAGTGTGGTAGTCACTGTATGCTCTGTGGTGGTATAAGCCACTATTCAGTTGGGCCGTCCTAACACTATACTTAGGTTGTGAGAGCCTCGTTTCTAAGTCTTTTCCAGAATGTCCAACAAAACCTATTAGTTTTCCCATAACAATTTTTCCACAGTACTTGCCTTGCTTGATGGGCTATTAATGACGAGAATTTTCTTGTTTTTTGACAAATGACATTAACCTGGACTGGCGTTCTGGCTAATTAGCTTTACCTCCATTGAAGAGTTTCCTTGCTGTATTATAACATCGGGTTCTTAGTCTGAGTGGATATATTAGTTCCTTCCCAGTGCTCAAGCATTTTCAGTTCTTACGCAAAAAACTGGGTCTGAAAATAATATATGCTCTCAAGTACATAGATATAAGGACAGATCTTATTAGTTAATGGGATGATATGAAAGTAATTTTGCTGGTTATTTGTACCCCTTAGTCTTCCGAACATCTTTATTCCCCATGACCTCTGCATCCAAGAAGAGAAGTCAGTTATTTATTTACACATCATGATTAAAGTTTACAGATGGGAATAAGTGATTTAGCTCAGAAACTCTTCACTGGGAAGTGAGAGGGGAGGAGAGGGAGGTATATATGTTCTGTTTCCACTGCCTTTCGTTGCCTTTACTTCACTAATTTTCCAGCCTCATTCACTCGGGCAAGAGCAACAAAACAAATCCATTCATTGACACGGCCCTGATTACACTGGCTGGTCAGTTATACATAAATGCAATAACTCACTATTCTGTTCTGGATTTACAAGCCTTGCACCTATAAATCTGTCTCTCAATCTGCCTCCCAACTCTCTGTCTGTCTGTCTGTCTGTCTCTCTCTCTCTCTCTCTCTCTCTCTCTCTCTCTCGAAGTTTGAGGAAGAAAAAAAAACAGACAAACATTGTTTTTCCCACTAATCGGATCGTCTTCCGTCAATTAACTGTCGGACAGTCTTCATTCTCATATGTTTTAGATTTTCCTCCCTTTGGGAGGACCGGCATCATTCTCGTATGAATCCCTCTGCTGATATAAACAATGACTGCAATGGAGGTGGTGGGGCAGAACACAATATCTGATGAGGAAAATCATTGACGGTGGAAGAAGCGAGGTTGTGTGTGTGTGTGACACACACACACACAGACACACACACACACACACACACACACACACACACACACACACACACACACACACACACAGAAACCGGGTAACAAAAAAAAAAAAAAACACCCGCTCGCGGTCTGCCAGAGATGTGTAATATTAAGGCCTCGCAACCAACACAGGATCCCTCGGTCTGTGTGTGTGTGTGTGTGTGTGTGTGTGTGTGTGTGTGTGTGTGTGTGTGTGTGTGTGTGTGTGTGTGTGTGTGTGTGTGTAACTCCAGTTAACTCCTAACCTCAAGGGATATCATTTCCTGAGAGAGAAAAACAAAACAAATACTTCACTTTTAATTAGGCGTCCTTTTCTTTCCTTCCTCCTGTTCTTACTTCGTCTCCACTCCAGGTTTCCTTTCTGTGTCTTTAATCTCTCTCTCTCTCTGTCTTCCTGCCTGCCTGTGTGTGTGTGTGTGTGTGTGTGTGTGTGTGTGTGTGTGTGTGTGTCTCTTGTGTGAGTGTGTGGGTGTCTGTCTGTCTGTCTGTCTGTCTGTCTGTCTCTCTCTCTCTCTCTCTCTCTCTCTCTCTCTCTCTCTTGTGTGGGTGTGTGGGTGTCTCTCTCTCTCTCTCTCTCTCTCTCTCAACATAATTACTCTTTATATAGTTCCTTTAGCTTTCACACTTCCCATCATTTATGCATCTCTTACCATATCACTCTTCATCATGCTCTTTTTCCCTCTCTTCTCTTCATTTTGTGCTAGTTCTTGTCATTTTTCTTTGTAACATTCTTCTAAGATACCATTGAGACGTATAAATTTTTATTTCTCATAGTTCTTCGTTTCTCTTATCGCCTTCCTTGCATCTTTTCCATCTGATTCCCTCATTACTTCATTTCAGTTTACCCTTCCATGCTCTTCTCTCACCGGTCATCCATACTTCATTTCTTTCTTCTGTTTTCCTTCTGCTTTCATCTTTCACCACGCCTCTGTAGATTCCTTTCCCTCAGTTTCATCATCACCCTTGCAAACATCTCTCTTCCGTCATCATGATCTGTACTTTCCTCTATGACTCAATTTTTCATTGTAATATTCGGTTGACTGGCTTTAGTTCCCTGTTTATGCATGATTTATGTGTTTACTTCCTGGTTCTCTAATATCTCACTGCCCTGCCTTATTTATACGCCAAAGAGTGGCCAAAGCGCGGTCATTTTCCAGGAGGAGGAGGAGGAGCAGGAGGAAGAAGAGAAGTAGTAGTGGTAGTAGGAGGAGGAGGAGAAGTAGGAGGAGGGGGAAGAAGACAAGTAGGAGGAGGAGGAGGAGGAGGAGGAGGAAGGAGAGAAGTAGGAGGAGGAGGAGAAGGAAGAAGAGAAGTAGAAGAAGGAGGAGGAAGGGGAAGGAGAGAAGTACGTGGAGGAGAAGACGGAAGGAGAGAAGTGGGAGGAGGTGGAGGAGGAGGAGGAGGAGGTGATTCCAATAACAATCCTTGCATAGTAATCTGGAACGGCGGGGAGTGCAACAAAAAACGATTTTAAGGAATACTATAATAAAGTGGCTGGACCCTTCCATCATGGCTTCCTGTTGTATTTTCTGAATTTACTGTAGGCCTTTTGGTTTCATACAAGCTTTTTCTGTGGAGATATGTTTACTTAATAATCTGCTCTATGTTAACACTGTTCCTTGTATGGCGATACAGAAGTGAAGACAAGACACGTGAGAGGAGAACTGACAGCTGGGAAGGTAAGAGTGAAGATAGAGAGGAAGGTGAGTAGCAAGGAGTTTTAGGGGCAAGGATAGGAATAGTGGGGCGAAAGGAAAGAAAGTGTGGGAACAGGAAAGAGAGAGAGAGAGAGAGAGAGAGAGAGAGAGAGAGAGAGAGATAATCTGGCATCTCCAACACAACCTAACCTACTTCCTCTTCACGAGATAACGAAGCATTCCACTTCCTGGCTTGCCTTACATATCTCACTGATTACTCTCACGTCTTCATTACTTTCTTTTCTATTTTTTTTCTTTTCTCATACAATCATTTATTTCCTTCCCTATACTAATCATTTCTCCCTTTTCTCTCTCTTTCTTCATTCTCTCTTTCTTTATTCTCTTTTTTCACCTATCCTTTCTTCCAATCTTTCTTTCACTGTATTTCTCATCACTTCCATGTTATCATTTTTTCATGTTTTGTTTCCAAAATCCTTCTCTCTCTCTCTCTCTCTCTCTCTCTCTCTCTCTCTCTCTCTCTCTCTCTCTCTCTCTCTCTCTCTCTCTCTCTCTCTCTCTCTCTCTCTCTCTCTCTCTCTCTCTCTCTCTCTCTCTCTCTCACCACCAGACGCCCTAGTCCCGTAAGGAGTGGCTGTGAACAAATCGTTCCCAATTTGCACCTGTCCTTTTCCGTCAGGGACGCTCCACTGGCGATATTCTCACCTATCTTTCAGACTCCTGGTCATCCTCCTTTCGGGGCTTTGGCGAAAGCTTTGCCATTGCACTTGACATCTCAAAGGCTTTCGATCGAGTCTGGCATAAATCTTTAATTTCCAAACTGCCCTCTTATGGTTTCTATCCTTCTATCTGTGCCTTCATCTCTAGCTTCCTTTCTGGTCTTTCTATAGCCGCTGTTGTAGACGGCTATCGTTCTTCTCCTAGATCTATCAACAGTGGTGTTCCTCAGGGCTCTGTCCTATCACCAACTGTCTTCCTTTTATTCATCAATGACCTTCTAAGCTGTACATCTAACCCTATCCACTCATACGGTGATGACTCCACCGTTCATCTTTCCATTCTGTTCCCGCAACGTCCATCTCAGCAGTTACTTCAACAAACAAGAGATGTGGCTATGGCACACCTAATGTCTGACTTGGCTCGTATCTCTGACTGGGATAAAATAATCTGGTTGTTTTTAATGCATCAAAGACTCAGTTCTTACACCTATCAACCCGACAAAATCTTCCACAGGTATACCCACTAATGTTTAATAATATTCAGCTTAATCCTGCATCATCCTTGAACATGCTTGGAGTTTCATTTACTCGAGACTTATCTTGGAAAGATCATATTACATCTCTTGTAAAATCTGCTTCCAAGAGATTAGTTGTGCTAAGCCGACTCCGATCCTTCTTTACCTCTGCACAATTGTTGACTCTATACAGGGGTTTTATCCTCCCCTGTATGGAGTACAACTCTCATGTGTGGGGAGGCTCCCCACATACAGCTCTTCTCAATAGGGTGGAGTCAAAGGCTTTTCGTCTCATTAACTCTCCTCTTCTTACTGACTCCCTTTAACCTCTGTCTCTCCGCTGCACTGTTGCATCTTTATCTCTTTTCTATCGCTACTTCAATGGTCCCCGCTCCTCTGAACTGTCTGCATGCATTCCTCCACCTCTACGATGGGCGTGTAGCACCTGTCTAGCAACAAACTCTCATCTCTTTTCTGTCCAACTTTCTAATGCAAGAGTTAACCTTTACTCCCAGTCCTTCAATTTTGCAACAGGTCAACTCTGGAACTGTCTCCCTCTGTATTTCCAGCTTCCTATGATGTCCAGTCTTTCAAACGCAGTTTGTCCAGGCATCTCGAAATGATCGGATCTTGAATATGGCTCTCTCTCTTGTATTTTGTTTTTCTCTTGGAAGGAACAGTTTTTTTTTTTTTTTTTTTTTTTTTTATGTGTCCGACTTTGGGCATAGGCTTCACAGCCTGCTCTCAAGGCCCAGTAGTCCTCCTACATACCATACACCTCTCTACATGTTGCGGGCTCATGGCCTTTGGTTCCTTCTTCCTCGCATAAAAAAAAAAAATGGTTGACCTCCCTCCAACTAACAGCCCCCACCCCCCATCTCGTCCATCTCTCCATTCTATCCCTCTCATCCTCGGGCTCCTCCTCCATCTCACTCACACACTCTCTTCTAGTCAGTCTCTCATTTCCATTCTCTAAACATGACCTGTCCACCTCTTCCCCAAGCTCCTCCTCCATCTCACTCACATCCCTCTTCTAGTTAGTTTCTCAATGTTCATTCTGTTCACATGACCAGTCCATCTCATTCTTGGGTTCCTTCTCCATCTCACTCACATACCCTCTTCTAGTCAGTCTCTCATTCTCCATTCTCTCCACGTGGGCAATCCATCTCAAAATACTTCTCTTATAGCTTTCAGTCACATCCAGCATCCTTGTTATTATATGCCAGTGTAATGACCTGATGGAGAGGCGAGAGGGTGGAATCCGGGGCTTCCTTATAACATGATACGGAGCCCAGGATGGCGAGAAAAACGTTCCCTTGTATTCATCTTCGTATTTTCGCGGGGGTAAATATTATCTTTAAATTTTTTACTACATACACAGTCCCAAAGTACAGTGCAATCGTGAGCAATACCGTAACGTGCATAGTTTCATTCTTTACCGCGACTGTGACTGCTCTCCCTCTTGGATTTATTCTTGACAAATAATCCAGATCAATACAGGATAGAGGTACTGTCACACTTAGATCCTCTGACCACAATCTCATCAAAGCCTCATTAGTTAACCCCCCCCACACCTCCCCGTTTTGAACCTGTCAGGGTGACCCGATGGCACTTTGATAGTGCAGACTGGGATGGATTTAGAAATTATCTTGCTGATGTTCCATGGCAGTCTTTCTTCTCTAGTGATCCCAATTCTACCCAGTCCCACATTTGCGACTTAATATTAGCTGGTATGGATTTATTCATACCTAGTCAACAGTTCACTAAAAGATCGAACTCTCCAAAATGGTTTGATGGCAACTGTGCCAGAGCAACAGCCCAAAAGTTATTAGCTTATAACTCTTACTTAAAATAAAAAACATCTGAATCACTCTCCCAATTTAAAATTGCTAGAAATCATGCAAAAGCTGTATTAAATCTATTTAAATCAAATTTTCTTCAAAAGCAAGCATCAAAACTACTTAACAACCCTAATGACAATAGAAAATTCTGGTCAACTCTTAATTCTTTCAGTAATAACTTTAACAAGTCATCTTCCATTCCCCCACAAAAATCTTCAGATGGCAACATTACAAATGACCCACATGGGAAAGCTGATATCTTTGCCAGTACATTTGCCAGAAACTCTACCATAGACGATACCAGCCAGAATGTCCCAGTACTGGAACTTGATTCTCCCGAAATTGCCCCACTTAAAATACAGACAAGATACGTAAAATCCATCCTAGACAATTTACCTACCAACAAAGCTCCAGACCCAGATGGAATTCCGCCAATTGTTTTGAAAAAGTGTTCCCCTGAACTTGCCTCTGTCCTAGCTAAATTATTCAGACTATGCATACGTACTTCTTTATTCCCAAATTCATGGAAAGAAGCCAATATCCACCCAATTCCGAAGAAAGGAAGTTCGTCTGACCCCTCCAGTTACAGACCAATAGCTGTCACATCTTCTCTTGGTAAGGTATTTGAAACTTTAATTAATAAGCATATTGTTAAACATCTTGAATCCAACAACTTAATTAGTGATAGACAATATGGTTTTCGCCACGAAAGATCCACCATTGACATACTCAATCTCTTAACTCATACCATCCATCAATCAATTGATCTTTTTGGAGAAACTCATGCAGTAGCTCTTGATATCTCTAAAGCTTTAGACAGAGTATGGCACCGTTCCCTGCTGTCCAAACTCCCTTGCTATGGACTAACGTCTTTTGTTCCTTTGATTTCTTCATATCTTGGTGACACGAAAATAAGAGTAAAAGTAGATGATGTATATTCCAATTTCCACTCATTTAACACCGGCGTGCCGTAGAGATCAGTTCTGGCGCCAACCCTATTTCTTGTTCATATTAATGATCTCTTATCTGTCACCCACAATCCCATTCACTCATATGCAGATGACTCAACACTACATAGTTCATTTACACTGAGACATCCATTTACAAAGTCATATATTTCTACCTCTCAACTCAGTACAGCCGTCTCCATAAATCAAGATCTATCTACAATCATTGAATGGGGACAAAACAACCTTCTCTCTTTTAATGCTAGTAAAACTAAATATATACAGTTTACTAATAGACAGATATTGCCAGATTCGTACATTACCTTCAGTGCAACTAATATTCCCATCTCCAAAAGTATTGAAATTCTTGGCGTCTCACTTAACAGTGCCCTCAGCTGGACCTCTCATGTCAGATCACTTGCTAAAACCGCCTCAAAGAAACTTGGATTATTGTACATAGTCCGTAACTTCTTCGCCGATGAGCAGTTAGCTATAATTTATAAGAGTCACGTGCTCTCTCAGCTTGAATATTGCTCACCCTTGTGGAATGGTTGTGGAGAGGTTGCATTAAGACAACTAGACAAAATTCAGAATAAATCTGTTAGAATCATTAACAACCCTGCCATTACAAATAAACTACCTCCCCTGCAAGTAAGAAGGAATGTTGCCTCCCTTGCATTATTTTACAGATATTTTTTGGGCAAATGTTCAGACGAAGTTGCGTCCATGGTGCCACCTCTCCATGCCTTCCCTCGTGCTACACGGGCATCTGGTAGCGCTCATGACTGGAATGTCACTCAGCCATATTGCAGAACTTCTGCCTATCAGAATTCTTTCATTCTCCGAACTGCATCTCTCTGGAACTCGCTTCCCCAGAGTTGTTTCCCTCCAAATTTCAACCCACAACTGTTCAAGTCTAACTGTTATAGATATTTTATGAACAGAGGACACGAGTAATCTGGTGTATGAATTATTTTTTTTAACTCATTTGTTTTTCCTTCCTCCGTTCTGTTATTTATATATAGGAAAAAAACGTGTTCTGTATCTTAAATCGTTTCTGTTGCGTTATTCTCTCTCTTTCTGTGTGTGTGTGTCATATTTCCCCCTCGTTTCCCCTCCAACTTTCTTCGGGTGACACATGACAATGGGAGAAGAGGCAGCGAGTTTCCCATGTGTTTGCTGAAATAGTGTCAGTCACCCTTGTTTGTCGGCCTGGGGGGAAATTCCTGACTGTGGAAACAATAAAATGCTGTGAATATTTTAACAATTCAGATTACCCAGGAATGTCAGTATTGTCGTGGTGTTGTAACTGTGAGCACCGTTGGATATGTGGTGGGCAGTCTCTTTTATTTTCCGTGCATTACTTCTCTCACAATATATTCACAGACTCGCCTCCGACTTCCTGAACACATTTGACTCTTTTTCCTGTGGTAAATGTACACGCGCACACACACACACACACATACACACACACACACACACACACACACACACACACACACACTCTCTGTCTCTGTCTGTCTGTCTGTCTGTCTGTCTGTCTCTCTCTCTCTCTCTCTCTCTCTCTCTCTCTCTCTCTGTCCTGTTTACAATTAAGCTAATTTTTCCCTGCTACAGTAACGAGTGATATAGCTAACTAATATATCCTTGAGAAACAGCTTGCATGACAGTGAGAGTTTCATTTCTTGCAACTCACTCAAGTAGCCAAAATTGCTACCTAGACCTCACTTTGCTAGTTCAAAACAAAAACATAAGTGTGAGGATAACTCCAGTAGGTCAGTCGGTCCAAGCTAGGCACCTCCTACAAGTGTCACTGATTCGGAATAAGACAAGGGTAGTAAATAAGAGAGCTCTCTCCCGCCAACCAAACCCTCCAGGAGAAACCGACAAAAACGTAAGGAAGAACAACACCCAGCATAGAAAAACTGACTTGGAAATTTAGCAGGAAAGTGCGGTAGGAGACAAGAGAGGAAAGACATTTTTTAATCACTAGTGGTCCTGTGTTTATCAGAACGACGCAAAGACACGAAGAATTCATACTGGGAGCAAAGAGCACGTATAAGGGACAGACTTAAGTTGGTGGTTTGGCCATGTGGAAAGGATGGAGAGTGAGAGACTAACGGGGAGAGTGTATGTGAGTGAGGTGGAGGGGGGGGGAGAGGGAGGGGAAGGCCAAGGATGAGATGGAGAGTTGGAGTGGAGAGGTACGAGGGGGGGGGGGCGGTGAATTGGGAGCAGGACAGTGAAATGACAGGGGACAGGGCGACACGGACGGAATTTGTTTGTGGCCACCTCTTGCTGGATAAAGGCGTCTGGCAATAAATAGATAAACTTAAATTGATACGTTTTTTCACTAGGAATTATTTACACGCAAAACAAATATCACCATTAGAGAAACAAATGAAAATTGGGCAAGATGATGAAGCTATATAATTAACAAGAAAGTATCAATATCCAGTCAACTCTGAAACTGTCTCTCTCTGTCTGTGTTTCCTACCGCCTATGACCTCCACTCTTTCAAACGCAGTGTCCAGGCATCTCGAAATGAACGGATCTTGACTTTGGCTCTCAGTTATCTTGTTTTTGTTTTTTGTTTTTTTCTTGGAGGGATCACCATCCACTCACTCGATGTAGTGCTGCTCTCGGGTGTCTGCCCTTTCCTTTCTTCCATCCTTCTTTCCTTCCATATTCTGTTCTTTCCTTCATTCTTTCCTTGTCCTTCTGCCTACGGGTGACTTTACACTCCCTCCTCTGTCTTTCTTTCCCTCATTCTTTCCTTTTCCTTCTGCCTGTGGGTGACTCTACACTGAGTGACAAGCCAAATGGTTTCCTGTACTCCAGGAAACCATTTACTACGCTGGGTGGTAACCATATAGCCAAATTTTGGCACCTGTTGGTTTAGTTTGTAATTATTGCGCTCCAGTCGGATTGAGCCGGTGAAGGTTTATATCCAAGGGGTGGTTGGGGTTGATTGCTCATGTAATGCCATTCAGGGATGAGTGAGACTGGTCACTCATCTTAAATGTCGAGACCAACTGCCTAGCCCCGGGCTCTTACGCTCCTCATGGGGCAGTGTCGGACAGGATGATGGATGGATGGATGGATGGCAGTCTTACGGGCTTTGGCCTTTGGTTCCCTCTTCCATGCATTAAAATAATATATTGTAAATGTTTGTAAGCGACTATCCAATATGACATCATTAATTGTACTTTGTCGAGAGACGCTAGACAAGAAAGCAAGATTAATGTTTTAAATGTTTTATCCTGTCTGAAATTTGCAAACTTAGAGAGAGAGAGAGAGAGAGAGAGAGAGAGAGAGAGAGAGAGAGAGAGAGAGAGAGAGAGAGAGAGAGAGAGAGAGAGAGAGAGAGGTCACCTGGAAACACGGTAACAAGGTCATCAATGAGAAATTAATTGCCTTCCTTGATGCTGTTTGTAAGTTGTCAAGATGCAGGCATTGAGGAGGGCTTGTTGTGTTCCCGTCGGATAAAGAGGCTTCATAACACCTTTTCCTTAGCGAGTTATTTTTTAATATGGCTGGTTAATATTCTTTTGTATGTTATTTATGAAGCTTGGACCTTGTTGGAGGGACACAAGTCAATAGTGAGAGCAGTGGAAATGAGTTGTTTTAGAGGAGCCTGTGGAGTCACATAGAGAGACAGACTGACAAATGAGGATGTGAAGGAGCGTTGTGGTGTGGATGTGGATGTGATAGGAAGCGTTAGGAGATAAACACTGAGGTGGTTTGGTCATGTGAAGAGGATGGAGAGTGAGAGACTGACGAGGAGAGCGTATGTGGGTGAGGTGGAGGGGGAGAGAGGGAGGGGGAGGCCAAGAATGAGATGGACGGATGAAGTGGAGAGGTATATGAGAAAGGGGGGATGAGCTGGTGGGGGACAGGGCGACGTGGAGGCGATTTGTTTGTGGCCAGCCTGTATGGGATTAAGGTGTCTATCAACAGATACATAGATGTTATTTGTGCAAAGTATGACGATGTTTGAAAGGGTTAATGGAACACAGAAGAGGATAGTAAGGTGTAATTAACATAATAAATCGCTTAGGAAAATGTGTTAAGGAGCTTCCTTAACTGAAGAGAATAGGGATCCTGATGTTGGTGAAACTGTAATCCACCGGTCCATCCAGGTCCGGCCTCCTGCAGACAGTAATATTGATCCACTTTTTAAGCGAACAGATATTAAACCCTTAAGGAATACTCTGAGAAGGTTGCCGGGTTCCAACGATCGCAGTACTGGGTCTCGAAAGTAATCATTCACTGTTCCGTTTTTTATTACAAGGAAATAAGTCGATATTAAGGTTCGCAGGAGTACAGCGTAAAGAGCAAGTTTGAGCATCGAATGTGTTGGAGACGCGATGTGCTCAGTAAATTAGGAAGGCATAAACAGGCGGAGTAAAGTGCGAGACTGAATGGGTGTCGTGTTACAGAGAAAAAGGATGTAAGCAGACCAATGTCGAGTAAGTGTGGGATGAGGTCTTGACAAGCCAGCTCAGAGTTAGTGAACCTATGAGATGCTACGGGAGACCGGGTGATTTACAAATTGTCCACCAAACACATAATCGAAGTGGACAGAGAAATGCCCTTCTGCATGAAATAGCTCGCGTTCCATCCCAGGTTAGGGAAGAGAGATTGATGTGAATTTTGTACGTGACACACAGGAGGACTGATGGACCTTAGAGAATGGGCTGGCAGATCGGTGCTTAGTCGGACACACACACACACACACACACACACACACACACACACACACACACACACAAAGATGAAATAAGAAGCATCCTCTCATTTCCATCACCTTGTAACAAACCACCATTACAGATTCACGCAAGCACACTGACGCTACCAATTCACCCCGAGCCTAGGTGAGCCGCAGTACATTTCCAGTAACACCAGCACTAGTATTACTCCAGTAGCAGTAACAATAAGTACTGGTGAATTATTACACGCCTGGACAGCAAAATATTACCTACCACACGTTGATACTAGCAGTAGCACAAATATTGCTTGCATTGCCACAGTACCATTGCCATCACTCTTCTCCATCATTACAGTGTGTGTGTGTGTGTGTGTGTGTGTGTGTGTGTGTGTGTGTGTGTGTGTGTGTGTGCGCGCGCAAACAAAAATACAGTAACCTTTATTTATAGTTTGTTGTTTTAATGGACACGGGTTCGAATCCCGGCCGGGGAAGGGAACAGTTTAAGGATCTGAATTTCGTCAAGGTAGACTTTGCTGATCTACCATAAGACCCACCGCCATGCCGCCAATAAATAAATAAATAAATAAACGCTAATGCCGGTACACCAGTTCTGTATGAGACAGCCCTAGCATGTATTCAATATGGACGGTGATTGTTAGTGCCGAAGTGGTGACATGTGGAGGTATAGCACGTAGGAGGGCCACTGGGTGTCAGGAATCGAAGAACAAAATATTTAAGACGTTTACGGGCTAAAGAAGGAACATTTGGGAAACCGTCTGGAATTTGTCACTTTAGTAGGGTTGCTTCATGATGCACAAACAGACAGATAAATAGTTTGATATAGATAGCAGGCTATCTTTCTCTAGACAGACGAATGGAAAAGGATAGCTCAGAGTTAGAAAGGATCAGCAAATAGATAAATACTAGGAATTCAGTAGTAGACCAGAAGTGAAGACAGGTAGGTAGGAACGAGGCAGATGGACAATACTGATAGACACACACTTCAGACACACAGCAATTAATTTCTCACCATGTACTGCACGACGCATAGTGATCTGAAAATAGGAGAGTGCGTTTCATGCGGGAACACGAGCCACACATTTATCACGGCGAGTGTGTGGTCGGTCCGGTTATCACGCACTCTCTGTCATGGCCTCAAATTTGCAGCAGTTCGTTGACAAAGGGTTATGTTTTTGTTGACGTGCCTTTGTGGAGAGCAGGCTATGGGTCGGGTGACAGATTAATTCTACAGTGTTTGTTTGTCGTTATAACTGGTGTGGGATGGAATGGCTGGCATGAATTAGGTCGAAATTCTTCAAGCAAATGACTTTTAACAAAATATTAATATCTAGTGGCGTAATCCTATCGCGTGGTCACTTCCAATATCTCGACTGAATCTATTCCTTTGTATTTAATATTTCGAAATTTGGTTAAAATGAAATAAAGAGCATACGATCATGACTTGGCGAAAAACGTGACCGTAAACTATCCACGCGATTGCCAATGTCAGTATTCGAGAGCCCACATTTTTCTCATATGTACATCTCATCCTCCTACTCATCACTGACCTAAGCTGTGGGTCTGGCCCTGTCCATTCACACTCTGATGACGCCACCCTTCGCTTCTCCACCAACTTCTCACAACGACCATCACAAAAGTTCAAGGGATGTACAGCATACATAGTGACAGAATTTAAGAACTAAGACGGCATATGAGAATAAAGGTATGGAGAAAAAATAGGATCGCTCGAACTGAACTGAGAGACACAAAGTTTGGGTGAAGTTTGGTTTTATGATTTTATCAGAGCTCAGCATAACAGCGTTAAGTGCAAATGAGGAAGGAAGTGAATGTTCCAGCAAGCTGTAATGCTGTAATGTGTTGGTAGCGGAAGTAATGGTAAATGGATTAATGAAAGGATTTTTAAACAAGCGTTCGGCTCTGGACATTGCATTAACAGCCCTTTCCCTGAGTGCCAGCATCTCTCCTACGTACCACACACCTTCAAATACCACCATTTCGGCTCTAACACACACAGTCCATATTCAATACATGCTAGGGCTGTCTCATACAGGACTGGTGATTGGTATTAGCGGGGTTATTTATACGACATGCTGGCTGATCTTATGGTAGGTCAGAGTCTGCTTTAACGAAATTCACATCTTGAAATTTTTCCAGCCAGGACTCGAACCCGGCCCCATTAGGACCGCAGGCCACCACTCTACAGACACAGCCATTGCCCCTGCTGCTACAGAGGAGAGCCACCTGCTTAGGAAAGGGCTATTGAACGCTGAATAACATCGTTTGTAGATAGCAATACCGTTCTTAAACCAATGTCCCTCGCAGTTCGAAGTGCCATGTGCAGAAGCTGGTGAGGAGGTTCAGGCTTGTAGATGGATGTTTATCTGTGATAGACTACTCTCTCTCTCTCTCTCTCTCTCTCTCTCTCTCTCTCTTTCTTACTTACACACACACACACACACACACACACACACACACACACACATCAATACTTTATAATGACTCAAGGCTTTCACGTTTCTCTCTCTCTCTCTCTCTCTCATATAACTCACCATCAACAGCCTCTTTTATCACCTCACCTAATACCACACAAAGCCCAGCACATCCTCGGGGGGGAGACGGGAAGGGGGTAAGGAGATGGATGGAAGAGGCTTAGAGGAAAGAAATAATAAGAGAGAGAGAGAGAGAGAGAGAGAGAGAGAGAGAGAAGGATTACACCGAATAATTCCAGGGGTGGAGGTGAAAAACGATTTGAGAGAAGGAAGTGGTAACAACACGCAGAAGAAACATACATAACGAAAGGAATCTGAGGGAGGAGAAAATGGAGTGTTCTGTTGTCTTCTCTTTGGTCTGGAACGCAAGGGAGGATGAAGTGAATTAGAAGGATGAAGGGAGGATGAAGTGAACCGCAAGGATGAAGTGAGGATGAAGTGAACTGCAAGGATGAAGTGGGGATGAAGTGAGGATGAAGTGAACTGGAAGGATGAAGTGGGGATGAAGTGAGGATGAAGTGAACTGCAAGGATGAAGTGGGGATGAAGGGAGGATGAAGTGAACTGGAAGGATGATGTGAGGATGAAAGGAAGATGAAATGAACAGGAAGGATGAAGCGATGATGAAGGGAGGATAAAGTGTACTGGAAAGTGGACTGGAAAGCACGGGAGGATGAACTGGAAAGCAAGAGAGAATGAAGGGGACTGGATGGGGAAGCTTGTGTAATAATGATGGAATGAAGTAAAAGTAGGGATGGATAGGGTAACTTGTGATCTGGTAAGGTAGCTGGTATTGTGTGTGTGTGTGTGTGTGTGTGTGTGTGTGTGTGTGTGTGTGTGTGTGTGTGTGAGAGAGAGAGAGAGAGAGAGAGAGAAAGAGAGAGAGACTGACGGGAAGGATTACTTCCCCTGGGAAGCCGAGAAAGGAGACCAGATGTGGAGTGGGTTGGAGAAGAGGAGAACGTGTAGGTGGAACAGAGGACATGGTACACAGGGAGATAAAACTGGTAAGATATTGGCCACCATTAAACTGGGAAAACTAAACGAAATGGTACTATGTAGAAAAGAACATGGAAATTTGGATAAGGAAACTTGGAGGAACTAAGACTGGAAAAGTGAAAATCAGAGAGTGGTTCGATAATGGCTGAGTGAGATTTGGAGGGTCCAGAAAAAAATGTATATATTGAGACAGACAGACAAACAGACAGACTGGTAGTTGGACAGAAAGACACAGACAGACATATAGACAGACACAGACTCACAGATAGACAGACAGACTCAGACAGGCAGACAGACAGATAGACACACACACACACACACACACACACACACACACACACACACACACACACACACACACACACAGATAGACATACAGACAGACAGACACAGTAGACAAATGGATGAGTCTTGTTACTCCTAAGACAGTAGGATGGATAGGTAACTGTGATCTGTGTGTGTATTGTGTGTGTGTGTGTGTGTGAGAGAGAGAGAGAGACAGACAGACAGACAGACGGGAGGGATTACTTCCTGGGAGGCCGAGAAAGAAGACCAGATGTGGAGTGGGTTGGAGAAGAGGACAGCGTGTAGGCGGAAGAGAGGACATGGAACACAGGGAGATAAACTGATAAGATATTGACCACCATTAAACTGGGGAAACTAAGCGAAATGGTATTATGTAGAAAATAACATGGAAATTTGGATAAGAAAATTTGGAGGAACTAAGACTGGAAAAGTAAAAATCAGAGAGTGGTTCGATAATGGCTGAGAGAGATTTGGAGGGGCTGGAAAAAATGTATATATTGAGACAGACAGACAAACAGACAGACTGGTAGTTGGACAGAAAGACACAGACAGACATATAAACAGACACAGACTCACAGATAGACAGACAGACTCAGACAGGCAGACAGACAGTTAGACACACACACACACACACACACACACACACACAAATTATACTCCAATAATTGGTGCTAACATCACAATGATTGATTTGTCAGATAATCACAGGACACGGTATCGACAAGAGGGATGCTGTCCTTTGTGATATTTAACCTATCATGACCTCCGCAAATGAGGTTGGAGGTAATCATGTATTCATTCGTGTCTGCTTGTCCGTTTGTGCGTAGTTCAACAGTCGGATAGGTTGGCACTGGGTCAAGGAAGAGTTTATTCTATTTTTTAGTTGCGGGTCCTGATGTAGAAATAAGTAATACATGTTACCGGCGTTGCGTGCGGTATGCCCTCTCTGGAATTGTGTAACAGGGTAGACTAGGAACGTAGAGTTAACTACCTCCGCCATCTACGTTGAACTGAGACTGGTTTATGAGCCATAAATTACTTTGGTATTGACGAAGGTATACGCTCTCTGAAGACTTCTCAGTTACATACCAGCTCAGACTGCGGCATAATTGTGAACGAAAGAAGTACTGATGGATGGATGGATGGATGGATGGATGGTGTGTGTGTGTGTGTGTGTGTGTGTGTGTGTGTGTGTGTGTGTGTGTGTGTGTGTGTGTGATGAAGCTTAGGAATTAATGTTGCAAAGATAGGGTGGTGGAGTGGAGAGTCAATGAGAGGTCATGAGAGGTGAGAAGTGTGTGATGAAGAACAAAGTAGAGGAAGTGATGGACGAGTTTAGTGGTGACAGGTTGTGGTGAGTACCGTAAGTGTATTTTAAAAAGTGAGAGACGGCCGGACAAGTGTGATGAAGGGAGAGGAAGGACTGGTAAATGAATGAGGAATACAGTGGAGGTGAGAGAGTGATGAGGAGGTGACTGAGGTGACAGCGCTGGGAATATTGAATTGCATTGAAAGGCTTAGGAAAGTGTGGTATATGAGCTGAAAAATGGAGTGATAGGACGAAATATGGGACAAGGAGAGAGAGAGAGAGAGAGAGAGAGAGAGAGAGAGAGAGAGAGAGAGAGAGAGAGAGAGAGAGAG
>NC_136959.1:31340609-31378109 GCF_032717465.1 Coenobita brevimanus | reverse complement strand
GTGTAAGTTTAGGGTATTTGTTGATGATCGTTGTTAGTCTGTCAGCTTCCGTCCCACAAACTCACTGGCAGTCAATGGGGCTCGAACCCTTTCCAGAGCATCCCCGGAATGTGAGGCTGGTACCATACCAACCTAGCCACTGAGTCGCCCTCTCTTGTACACAAAAGATAGAGTAGAGGTTAGGGTTGGGGTAGGATAGATACAGGGGTAGTGATAGATGTTTTACTAGAGTAGAGTTTACATACTGTTGCAGTAATGATTTAATATAACTTGATGTACAACCTCCCACTCACAGTCGGCTGATGCTGTTGGGGGTCTCCACTTCCTCATAAGTACCCCTGACTTTATATAATAACAAGTAGAAGCACCAGCTGACTCTTCCTCACTGCAAGCAGAGTTAGCTAGACCTTTCAACTCAGTGGTCAGCAACCTGCAACTCACAACCAACCTCTTGACGAGACAAATTATCAACACTCACGGGGGTACTGCCTCATCTGGTGAGTGGTCCAAATTAGCAAGAAAAAGTGTCAGCTAGGATAACATCATCATCATCATTATCCTCTAAAGTCACCAGTAACTTTAGACATAGCCCTAGGTGACAGCACATGCAGGGAAATCACATCAGGGATATCACAATCCTGGGCCTAGGGCCACTGGCTTACTAGACAACTGAGGAGCTGGACACACTTGACTTCCACCAATATCATTCTTCCAAGTAAGAAAGTTACACCTGACATTGGGAGTGTCTCCAACCAAATCTAACCATAACGGAACCATTAACAAAACCAGACTCTAAATTCACTCTGCACAGAGGGACAGAGAAGTAATTATTCCCTACACCTTGTGGCAAGATTACAGTTTCATTCAGAGGAATTAACATTAGAGCCTAGGAACACTGGTCAGCATAAGGGATTGGCAAGCACCTGTATCACGATATATTTTAACTGATTTCCTGTCATTACTGTCCAGAAGACTGATGAAAAACCTTTCAGACAGGAAATTAGGCACATGAACTCTTATGAGAGTGTCACCCACGTTACTGCTCAAAAGAGGAGCTCCATCATGAGAATTTAAGTTACCCCTCAAAGCAGGTTCAGTTAACTCAGTTAAAGAATTCTGGGAACTCTCAAGGGTGGACAGTAGGCCAATTGACTGAATATTTAAAGACTCCTTTTTGTTCACATTACGCTGTCTCCTGAAACATTTCTCCGTAGTATGACCAAGCTTACTACAATAAGTACATTTACTTTTCTGAAATCTAGAGGTGAAGCTGGTATTTACTTCCTGAGAAACATCTTCTTTATTCTCTTTCCTGTTACCTGTACTCTGAGTAGAGGCAACGTACTTACTCTCAGCTTTCCCTTTTTCTTCAGAATATCTCTTGTGAGTGAGAACATATTCATCAGCTAAAACTGCAGCATCAGACAAATTATCTATTCTTTTCTCATCAAGATATAGGCTTACATCTTTATAAATACACCTTTTGAAGTCCTCCAGCAAAATCATTTGCTTAAAATTTATCATAATCAGAATCCACATTCTTAGAATTTAACCACTGCTCTAACAGATCTTATTTGATTTTTGCATACTCAACATGGGATTGCTTATCTTGCTTATAAGTTGTCTTAAATTTTACTCTATAGGCTTCAGGAACAAGCTCATAGGCCTTAAGAATCAAGCTCTTAACTACATCATAATTATCAGATTGATCCTGAGGCAAAGATGCATAAGTTACTTGAGCTTAATGGTGAGAACAGTTTGAAGGAGTTTTGGCCAATACTTTTTGGGCCCAATTAAAACCTGTAGCTACCCTCTCAAACAACTGGAAAGATACTTTTGTTAAATCAGATTCATTAAAAAGGAGGGACAAGTTTAACATAATTAGCCACATCAAAATCACTTGAGCTGAGATGATCCAGTTCCACCTTGTTTCATGTGATACTCATGGTCTGCCTGAATCCTAGCTAGTTCAATTTGGTGCCTGAGCCTGTGCCTGTGCACTGGGAATACGAGCATTTGCCTGAAGTTCAGCCTCCTGGAATGCGAGCCTGAGACTCTCGCCTCCTTAGCCTGAGACTCCAGGCCTCCCTTAGCACGAGCTCTGAAACTCAACTTCCTTAACACTGAGCCTCCTGCAGAGCTAGCTGTAACTTCTTATCTATTTCAATCTGAGTTTGATCATTTGGAGGAGTTACATTAAACGAGCTTTTATTAATCATGCCAACAATTTGATCTTTAGAATGATGAGAGTGAACTGCAATTCCCAATTATTGAGCAACAAGCTTAAGTTCATTCTTTGTTCTGTTTTCTACATCACACACTTTTTGCACATTCGACAAAAAATCTTTGGCTTCATCAAGTGTAGTAATAGTAGACATCATGAATAAATCACAGTCACAAAATATCAAGCAATATCCTTATGATAATATCCTGAATATCCTGATAAGAGGTCGCCAAATTTATGTTACGGAACAGAGAAAGATAATGTACACTTTAAGTGAGAATACTACAAATCACTACTGTCCCGTAAAGTTCCAGGTTCAAAACAAAAGAGTTAGGTAAAATTAGAACTTAAAGTTTAATGCTCAAACTAACAACAAAACATTCAGGACTCATAAGGATAATGTAATGGCAAAAAAACAGGTTAATTATATGGTTAACTGCAATAGCCTCTTTTAACACAAAATTAGCAAGAGTAAATTTATCTAAGTCAGCCCTGATAAAATGAGAATACCAGATAATACTCAGTGAATGCAAGATCTATTATTCCAGATACAAATATTATTAATAATGACTGACAAAAACACATGAATCACAAAAACCTTACTAGGCCCAAGAATCAACACCCCATGCTACACAGTACGAGAAAAAATGCAATAACAGTTATACTCAAATTACACGGCTGCTAGATGGTTGGAGACTTCCTGAGCACTCACAATAATAACAACTGTACAGGGGAGGACAGAGATGTGAACAAAATGAGGAGTAGATCTAAGTGGCAATTAAAGCAGAGACTGAGCTCATTATATAGGGGCCGGCAGAGCTTGATACAACTTGTAAGAAGGACTCGCAAATGAAGCCATAGGGGACAAAGAATTGACAATCCTGCTCTGAACAACAGAAAGACCGACTTACTCTACTATAAGGGAGGAGGGGGGAAGTGAGGTAGAACATGCTCGTGATCAAACATGCAGCATACTGTACGTTAGAATTACACAAAGGATGATGAAATCATAGGCTATGTAAATAATATATATATATATATATATATATATATATATATATATATGTATATATATATATATATATATATAATATATATATAATATATAATATATATATATATATATATATATATATATAATATATATATATATATATATATATATATATATATATATTATATATATATATATATATATATATATATATATATATATATATATATATATATATATATATATATATATATATATAGAGTAATTTCTCCCCAGTATCCCTGCTTGTCGTAAAAGGCGACTAAAAGGGTTGGTGGAGGGTTAGTGCTCCTCCCGAAAACAACGAATTAAAGGAAACAAACAAGAAGAAAGCCTCGAGAAGGACTGACCAAACGATGACGAATTCCACCCAGACCGACACCGGAGGACTTGGTAATTGACAAAAACACATGGAGATGTAAGAGGAGCGAATGATGAGGTGAAAGAGGGTGTCAGGTGCTTGAGAGATTGCGAAAGTGGAGGTGCTTGAGGTGCGAAAGTGGATGTATGTATAATCCGAAACAAAATGAGAGAGGAGAAAGTGTGAGAGGAATTGGAGTATGGATGGGGTATATGCAGGGAGATGAGAGATGAGAAGAGGGGCAAAGGGAAGGAGTGTGTATAGCTGTGAGTAAAAGATGGAAGAAGAGCATAAGAAGACAGTATGGATCAGTTGGGTCAAGGATTGTGTGGGTAAAGATTGAAAGTTGGAATACAAATGCGGGCGATTGTTGTGTGTGTTCATGCCCAACGCAAGATCGTGCTAGAAGAGTGAGAGAGAAGAGTTCTGGACAAATGTGGAAGTGTGCATGAAAAAGTTTTAAAGGAATGAGACAGTGTTTTATTTGATTGGTGATATGAATGGTAGAGTTGGTAATGTGAAGGTGGATGGAATAGTTGGTGAGTGGGGGTATGCCTTCTGAGATAGATGAATGGAGATAGGGTACGTTATTGGACATTTGTGCTGGGAGGGGGGTTGGTGATAGCCAATACCCTCTTCAGAGCATAAAATGATCCACAGGTATACATGGCGAGTGATGAGAAAGGGTGTGGGTGGTGGAAACTGAATGAAAGGAAGGCAATGATTGATTATGTGTGTGTGGATGAAAGGATGCTGAATCCGACTTGTGTATAAGGATGCAGGTGTACTAGAGGTTGGGGAGTGGTTGTGTCTCGGTATTCCACTACATTGAGTGGTAGCCAGAATTAGGAACATGCAAGTGAGATCGGAGGGAATAGAAGAAGGGAAAGACGAGAGGAAGGAGTAGCTTGCCATTCTCAGACGAGAGTGGTAAAAGGTGTTATTCAAGAGGACAGAAAAGACCAGATATAAGAGAGAAGTGGAGGAACGATTGGGCAAATACCTGACCGGTACTTGGAGGCAGATGGGAGACGTGGAAGACTCTATCAGTGTGTGTAAGATATTTACAGAAGAAATATGTGCAGCATGTGATGTGGTGTGTGGAGGAAGAAGAGAAGACGGAGGGGGGTGCAAGGAACAGCGTGGTGGACTGGAAGAGGTGAAACAGGCTGTGGCACAAAAGAAGAAAGCATACAATGAATGGGGGTGAGAAATAGGGGCGTGGAAGAAGTTGAGAGGCCATGGAAGAGAGTTATATGCGGAAAGAGGAAGAGAGGTGAAAAGATTAGTAAGAGAGAGTAAGAAGATGAATGGGATATTTTGGAATCCGTTGAATTTGAGTGTAAAGTGGAGTGATTGTAAGCTCTCTTAAAATGACTGGAGAGAAGTGAAAAAGAGTAACGGCAAAGGGTGGAAGTGAAGTTAGCAGAGTGAGGCCCTCAGGCAGTATTTCTTTGATTTTCTGTGGAACGATTATGGTTTGCATGGATTACTAGTGGAGAAGGGAGAAAAAGTGAGGTTACTCAGTTATGGAGAAGAGAACATTGTCCTATCCCTTGTCTAATAAGGAATTGTTGAACGCTGGTCATTTGGATTTTGGAAGATAAGCTGCTGAGTATAAGTGGCTGGGAATGGCTGGGAGAAGGAGGGAGGTGAGAAGACAGGAAGAGAAATCAGCTTGGATAGAAGCCCTGTGTGTCACTGAAGCAACTGCACAGAAAGTTAAATCAGGGGAAAGCCCCAGGAATTGATGCAGAGTGTGTGGTGAAATGCTGAAGCATGGGGTGAGAGATAGTAGATAGAATGGATGTGGAAGATGTGCAGATTGGCCTGGGAGGAAGGTAGAGTCCCGGAGGATTGGAAGTCAGGTATAATTATTCCCCTTGGTACAAAGGAAAAGGGGGAAAAAGAAGTGTGTGTCAATCATAGGGGCATTTGTATTGTAGCATAATAGGAAAAGTGTATGGTAGGATACTTATAGACAGGATTAGAGAAAGAACAGAGAAATTAGTCTGGAGAAATATGAACAGGAGGGCTTTAGGAAGGAAGAGGTTCGTGTAGATTCAGATATTCATTCTTAGATCTTCTTTTCACTCAGTGGAAAAGTTTCTAGAGAAGGGAAAGAAGTTGTATGCAGCTTTCATGGATTTGGAGAAAAGCATATGAGCGAGGGGTGGATAGATTCCAGAAGTTGCTGGAAAGTCCATCGTTAAGAACTATATGGAACGTGGAATGGGAGGATTAACGATACTTTATGAAGAGCTCTGTATGGTTTGAGAAGCTGCAGTGCGTGTGGATGGTGATACTAACATTGCGTACAGATTTGATGAATCTCTTTGAAAGTTGGTTTGAAACAGGGATGTGTCATGTCTGCATTGGTTGTTCACCAATCTGTACATGGATGGGGTAATAAAGAGGTACAAGGTAGGGTAGTGGATGTTGGAGTGGCCCTGGTGAGAGACTGTCGATAGTGTTTGGAAGTACCACTGTACTGTTGTTTTGCAGATGATAGCTGTGTTGTTGAGTGAAGACAGAGTGGAGCATCTAAGGGTTTGTGGATGAGTTTGGGAGGTAGTAGCAAGAAATCGGAACCTAAAGGTGAATGTGGGGAAGAGTAAAGTGATGGATCTTTGAGAGAGTGGTAGTGAATGTACAGCGAGATTAGATGGTGAGGAATTGGAAAATGTGAGAAGTCGTTTAGTGTTTAGGTGGTGTGAGTAGTAAAGATGAGTTTGGACACCCATTTGGTGAAGTGCTTTCCGAAAGGGTACAGCAGGGAAGAAGAGTTGCTGGTTCCTCCATGAAAGCAGTGATTTCAACAAACATGGGAAGTGACCATGGAAGTGAAAAAGTTACTACATGACAGTATTGTGATACCAACTTTCTAACGTACGGAAGTGAAGCTATGGACATTGTTGGAAGGACACAAGTTCTTAAGAGTCAGAGCAGTGGAAATGAGTTATTTAGAGGAGCCTGTCCACAGGAGCATCTCTTAATATCTAATGATATCCAACTCAATCCTCACATCTGTGGAGAGACAGGCTGACGAATGAGGATGTAAAGCGTTGTGGTGTGGATGTGGATGTGATAGGAAACGTTATGAGGAACACACTGAGGTGGTTTAGCCATGTGGAGAGAGGATGGAGGGTGAAATACAGGAGTTTTATAGAGTGTGCTTAATACAACTCTCATGGTGGACGGAGGGAAGAGGAAACAGCTTTTCTCAACAGAGTGAGTTAAAGACCTTTCGTTTCATTAACTCTCCTCGTCTTACTGAGAGCAAAGTTTCTCTCATCACCGCACTGTGTGATCCTTATGGCTTTCGTCACAACTTCATTGGCCAGGGCGTGCTCTTCCAAATCAATTGTTTGTAGCACCCGTCTGGTAACAAACTGGTCATTGTTCAACTTTCTAATGCAATAGATAACGGATACTCCCAATCATTGATATATATGCAACATATAGTTATAGAGCTATACGTCCTCTCTTTATTTCCTATCTATAGCCTTCATGAGTCATTTAAAAGCAAAATGTCCATGCATCTCCAAATGAGCGGAGCCTGATTTTCCCTCATCTTGGAGGGAACAGTCTCTCATATATATATATATAGTTCCTATCTTCCTTTAATGTCTGGGAAAATGGTACAGTTGCCTCTAATCCCTTTCCCCCTAAAAATAGCTCCAGTCCAATGTGGCAACGTAGCATTTGTGAGCGTTAATAGGTATCAGTGAATGAATACCCCGCATCCGATTTCCGCCGGAGTTTTCTTCAAAACTTTGTTTCACCACTGATTTATCAGTGCATCCTGTATATATACAATTTCCAGTTGACACAACCAGTGTCTCATTATAATTTGGTATGCTTTCTGACGTCTCATGGCTCATTTTACTTAATTGTTATATTGGAAATGTCGGATGAGTGATTCACAGACACTACATACTATCCAAAGCCACTCAGAACTACGATAATTACACAGTAGTTTGTGGTCATTATATTCTTATTCACCCATACAGTTATTTATTTCCCCTCCTGTAAGCCATTGCTTTCGTTTGTATATTATTAATTTATCGTATCATCACGTTTCCATATGTTTTACGATTCATAAGATGTTTTTGAACTGTCCCATAGCAAGAAGACAAGAGACAGACTTAACACCCCAAAGGTCAAATTAGAGAGTGTGGTGAGGGTGGCTGATGTTTGATCCTCAGCACGCCTATTCCACCACACCTATAGTTTTGCCTGCATATTCTGTGATATGGTAGAAAACAGGAAAGATATTAGGACACAAGAAATAACGAGATTTTTACAAATCAGAGATGCAAAGTTACTTACCTACATTCGCATTCGCGGATACTATTATGATGTCTGGCATACACACCCACCACTCACGCCTGGTACAAGTGCAGCTCTCATTCATTGATAAGTATTTACGTTACTACTGCGACGTTGCCATTAATAACTACTGCAACAGTGCTATGATGGTGGGAGAGTAAAGCATGAGGAAAGGAATTTTAGGAGGCAATGTGTGAACATTACCAATCCAAGCATTATGGTACATGATGGTTAGAACTGTGTGAAAGTAAAAATAACAGCACTCTTCTCAACCTAACTTGTAGCAAGAAGGACGTTCTTTTCAGACAAAGAGAGGCAAAACAACAATTTACATCAAATTTTATTACACGTCTTCATAACGGCTAGCACATAGTCTAGGGTGACCCTAGTGCTATAACTAAGCAGTGAAAAACAAAGCAAAGGATCAGAAAATCATAGGTATTGTAACAATTGATTATAATATCATACTGTATATGTATATATAGTAAAAAACGAAAAGAAGAAATAAAGTATCCGGGAGCCTAAGCCCACATATTTACTCCTTAACATCTCATCTTCAAAGATTCATCATATTGTAGCTTAAACCTTAACATTTTCTTGTGCGCTATTTACATTGCTGGAGTATGACAGTTTTCATTAATAACATTCAGTAGTACCACTAATACAGTGTGATCTAAAATAAACTGATGATGTCGGCGTAAAAGATATCTTGCGGTCATTTAAGATGATTCAACCATTATGCACTGACAAAAACACAGATCATCAATTTCACCTCCAGGTGATGGGTGTTGCAATGCTGTCTCCAATGAAACAACATTGCTGTGACAATCAGCTGCATAGCACACAGAGTAAGATTGACTGATTTAGTCCCTGTCGTGTATACTGATAGCATGTCTAGTATGTAGGCTTAAGTCTTTTTAGGTAATAGGGGGTGTAAACTGGAGAGAAGTCAAGCTGATGCAGGAAGACAGTGACATGGAGGCGATTCATTTGTGACCACGCAGTCCGAGTAAGACGCTGGCTCAAATTTTAATGTTATTCGTTGTTCCACTATATCTATGATGATGCTCATGATGTTAATAATTTTGTTATTTGTCGTTGTCGTCGTCGTCCTTGTTGTTGATATTTATTGGTACAGTGCCGGTTACTAGTTAATGACATTGTCTTATGCTTTATCTCTTGGCATAATCTCTTGCAAGCAATCGTTAATCTCCATGCTTTCGCTGTGATTTCGTATAGTCATTATTCCATGAATTTCCTCATTCCTAATATATGCACTTCATATGGTCATCCTTCTTCCCACGATTCTGTGCTGGTCATACAATCTCGTTGAGCACCCCGGCACTTATATGAAAATATTATCCTTGGTCCTCTCATCTGCTCCACTAGAAATCACAATTTATAGCGTCAACTTTGCTGTGGCATTTTGTTTTCTTTTTGACCATTCATGTGTGTCCTGCAAAACTCGCTTGATGGAATCTCCATCGTGCCCAAGTATCCCAGACTTTAAGTGCAGTAAGCTCTCTGTACTTCCTGTGCCAATCCAACCTACCTTCGTAAACAGAAAGGCTTGGTCATGTTTATTTTATCCATTGATGGAATCATGAGACATTGTAAAACACAAGAGTGTTCTTTCAATTAGAAGAGGAAAGTGTCGAATATGCCTATATGTTGCCAATGGATATTGTGGAGTGGGAGTGACAAATTTTTATGAACTGACGAACACAACTCTGATATGAACTAAGTATATCTATTACTTACCACCTCAGAACAAGCTACAAACTAAGAATTTTTTCTCCCATAAACTATTTTCATGACTTCTGTTGAATGTCCACTATTTTCTAAACAAACCATAATATGTAGGTTTCGAAAATATCTTAATGTTCTAACATCACATTACTGAGAAAGTTATTCAGCTCTTTGATCATTTAAATATGAAAGGCAGCATCATCTCATTCTGAAACTATCTCTCTCTATATATATATATATATATATATATATATATCCAACTGGCAGGATCCCACTGGTACCTCCCGATCCCCGTGTGGCGAATGGGGAAAGGCCTTGTAGATATGTCCTTTTCATTAGACCCAGTCTTTTTTTCACACTCCATCACTATATTATATCCACCCAGTTCTGAATTCCCAAGTATTTTCTAAATCATTCCCTATTTTGACTCAAATGTACAGTGTGGTTATTTTAAGAATGTTTTTATAATCACACACACACACACACACATATTATATGATATATATATATATATATATATGTTATATATATATATATATATATATAATGGTCATAAGTTTGCTAAGAAGACGGCAGAACGCTCTTTGCACGAAAAGCGGACCGACAGAATAGACAGATGGAGATTAGAAAGACTGAAATGCTATAAAGGCATCTATGATATTTTTTCTTTTTTCTTCATTCCTAACGTTTGTTCCTTATTTTTATACCTTGCTCTTCCTTGATCACTTAATGACTGAACTCTGAAAACATCAGTTGGGATATTCCTAGGTCCTTTAGTGAGACCCACAGAAGAAGAAAAAGTAATTCAGCTCGAAGACAGCAACCACCTATTCTCCTTTCTACAGAGGAAGTTCTTCGCAAACCAGCCAAAAGACTTAGTGGTGTAGGATTTCTCCTCTTGCCGGTAGACAACATTGTTAATTCAGCACCTTATATTGACAGATTCTGCAGCACTCCGTGGTCTTTCAGACTGTGAAAAAAATATACCCTGAAAGTTTATTTATTTTCTATATGCTTTTCAAAGCACAGATGAAGAAACTGAAACAGTTTTATGACTTCTCCCAACCTTTCACCTTGGAAGAAGAAAAGACCAGCTGTTGTCTTTACATCCACCTGGGCCAACTTCAATGCAAAAGTTGGAAAATCAAAAAATTTTCTCTCTGCGGCAGTTTATACCATTTGATATGTTTACTTATAGCACTCTTCTGTTCACTCTATATGTTTTCCTTCCAGCCACTTGACCATGTGTTTGGAGTTGCTGAACCTCTCCCTTGACCCTGACCTATGCTTCCACGAACAGTTCAGTTTTCATCAACACCTAGATTTGAGACTTCTTCAGATGGACGACTTATTCAGGAGAGGGAGTCCATACTACGACGTCTTTTTCTCTTGCGAGGAATTAGTAAAACCTGTCACTTAGAAGACGTTCTCTTTCATACTAAAAGCGTTAGACTGTCAACTGTTTTATATATATATATATATATATATATATATATATATATATATATATATATATATATATATATATATTGTTACATAGCCTATGATTTCATCATCCTTTGTGTAATTTTAACGCACAGTTGCTGCATGTTTGATCACGAGCGTGTTCTGCCTCAGTCCCCCCCTTCTACCGTTATAGTAGAGTAAGTCGTTCTCTCTGTTATTCAGAGCGGGGTTTTCAGCTCTTTGTCCCCATGGCTTCATTTGCGCGTCCTTCTTACAAGTTGTATCAAGCTCTGCCGGCCCCTATATAATGAGCTCAGTCTCTGCATCATTGCCACTTAGATCTGCTCCTCATTTTGTTCACATCTCTGTCCTCCCCTGTACAGTTATTATTATTGTGAGTGCTCAAGAAATCTCCAAACATCTAGCAGCTGTGTGTAATTTGAGTATAACTGTTGTTGCATTTTTTCTTGTGCTGTGTAGCATAGGGTTAGTTCTTAGGCCTAGTGAGGTCTTTGTGATTAATGTTGAGTTTTATGTCAGTCATTTTTGATAATAGTTTGTATCTGTAATAATTTATCTTGCATTAACTGAGCATTACCAGGTGTATTTTCATTTTATCAAGGCTGACTTAGATAAATTTACTCTTGCTAATTTCGTGTTAATAGAGGCTATTGCAGTTAACCATATATTTAACCTGTTTTTTGCCATTACATTATCCTTATGAGTCCTGAATGTTTTGTTGTTAGTTTGAGCATTAAACTTTAACTTGTAATTTTACCTAACTCTTTTGTTTTGAACCTGGAACTTTACGGGACAGTAGTGACTCTTAGTATTCTCACTTAAAGTGTACATTATCTTTCTCTGTTCCGTAACATAAATTTGGCGACCTCTCATCAGGATATTCAGGATATTATCATAAGGATATTGCTTGATATTTTGTGACTGTGATATATTCATGATGTCTACTATTACTACACTTGATGAAGCCAAAGATTTTTTGTCAAATGTGCAAACAGTGTGTGATGTAGAAAACAGAACAAAGAATGAACTTAAGCTTGTTGCTCAACAATTGGGAATTGCTGTTCGCTCTCATCATTCTAAAGATCAAATTGTTGACATGATTAATGAAAGCTTGTTTAATGTAACTCCTCCAAATGAGCAAACGCGGATTGAATTAGCTAAGTTACAGCTAGCCCTGCAGGAAGCTCAGGCTAAGGAGGCGGAGTCTCATGTAAAGGAGGCTGAATTTCAAGCACGTGCTAAGGAGGCTGAGTCTCAAGCTAAGGAGGCGGAATCTCAGGCTCGGATTCAGGAGGCACAGATACAGGCACAAGTTGAACTTGCTAGGATTCAGGCAGACCATGAGTATCGCATGAAACAAGGTGGAACTGGATCATCTAGCTCTGATGATTTTGATGTGGCTAAAAATGTTAAACTTGTCCCTCCTTTTAATGAATCTGATTTAACAAAGTATTTTCAGTTGTTTGAGAGGGTAGCTACAGGTTTTAAATTGGCCAGTACTCCTTCAAACTGTTCTCACCGGTAAAGCTCAAGTAACTTATGCATCTTTGCCTCAGGATCAATCTGATAATTATGATGTAGTTAAGAGCTTGATTCTTAAGGCCTATGAGCTTGTTCCTGAAGCCTATAGAGTAAAATTTAGGACAACTTACAAGCAAGATAAGCAATCCCATGTTGAGTATGCAAAAATCAAAGAAGATCTGTTAGAGCAGTGGTTAAATTCTAAGAATGTGGATTCTGATTTTGACAAATTTAAGCAGATGATTTTGCTGGAGGACTTCAAAAGGTGTATTTATAAAGATGTAAGCCTATATCTTGATGAGAAAAGAATAGATAATTTGTCTGATGCTGCAGTTTTAGCTGATGAAGTATGTTCTCACTCACAAGAGATATTCTAGAGAAAAAGGGAAAGCTGAGAGTAAGTACGTTGCCTCTACTCAGAGTACAGGTAACAGGAAAGAGAATAAAGATGATGTTTCTCAGGAAGTAAATACCAGCTTCACCTCTAGATTTCAGAAAAGTAAATGTACTTATTGTAGTAAGCTTGGTCATACTACGGAGAGATGTTTCAGGAGACAGCGTGATGTGAACAAAAGGAGTCTTTAAATATTCAGTCAATTGGTCTAGTGTCCACTCTTGAGAGTTCCCAGAATTCTTTAACTGAGTTAACTGAACCTGCTTTGAGGGGTAACTTAAATTCTCATGATGGAGCTCCTCTTTTGAGCAGTAACGTGGGTGACACTCTCAAGAGTTCATGTGCTAATTTCCTGTCTGATGGTTTTGTCAGTCCTCTGGACAGTAATGACAGGAAATCAGTTAAAATATATCGTGATACAGGTGCTTGCCAATCCCTTATGCTGACCAGTGTTCTAGGCTCTAATGTTAATTCCTCTGATGAAACTGTAATCTTACAAGGTGTGAGGGAATAATTACTTCTCTGTCCCTCTGTGCAGAGTGAATTTAGAGGAGTCTGGTTTTGTTAATATGGTTCCGTTATGGTTGGGTTGGTTGAGACACTCCCAATGTCAAGTGTAACTTTCTTGCTTGGAAATGATATTGGTGGAAGTCAAGTGTGTCCAGCTCCTCAGTTGTCTAGTGAGCCAGTGGCTGTGACCCAGGATTGTGATGTCCCTGATGTGTTCCCTGCATGTGCTGTCACTAGGGCTAAGTCTAAAGTTACTGGTGATTTAGAGGATAATGATGATGATGATGTTATCCTAGCTGACACTTTTCTTGCTAATTTGGACCACTCACCAGATGAGGCCAGTACCCATGATGTTGATGATAAATTTGTCTCGTCAAGAGTTGGTTGAGTTGCAGGTTGCTGACCCTGGAGTTGAAAGGTCTAGCTAACTCTGCTTACACAGTGAAGAAAGAGTCAGCCGGTGCTTCTACTTGTTATTATGTAAAGTCAGGAGTACTTGCATGAGGGAAGTGGAGACCCCCAACAGCACATCAGCCGACTGTGAATGGGGAGGTTGTACATCAAGTTGTCATCCCTCGTGTTTGTAGGCAGGATATCATTAGAAGTGGCTCATTGATTCCAGTTGTGGCCAGGACACCTTGGAGTGAGGAAGACTGTGGCCACGCATTTTGAAACTACTTCTACTGGCCAGGTATATTCAGGGATGTTTTCCTGGTATTATAAGTCTTATCACACCTGTCCAAGTTGTGGGGAAGTGTAATCAGACCGAAAAAGGTTGCACCTCTAGTTCCCATTCCTCGTTTTGAGGCTGCCTTTCACCCGTGTGTTGGTGGATATTGTGGGCCCTCTTTCCTCAAGACTTCTTCAGGATTTTCTTATGTGTTGACCCTGATTGATATGGCTACTCGTTATCCTGAAACCATTCCATAGAAAACATCTCAGCAAAGAATTTGTAGTTAAGGAAATGCTGCAGGGTTCTTCACAAAGTTTTGGTCTGCCCAACAGGAGGTACAGTCCGACCGGGGAAGTAGAAATCATGTCAAACGTTTTCAAGCAGTCTCTGAAAGAGTTGGACATCACTTGAAATCACCTCTTCAGCTTACTGCATCGCCAGACTCAAGGAGCGTTGGAGAGATATCATCAAACACTCAAATCGATGCTCAAGAAATACTGTTTGGAACATCAGAAAGACTGGGATAAAGGTCTTCCATTCGTTGTGTTTTGCCGCAAGAGAATCTCCAAATAGATCACTGGGCTTCTCACCTTTTGAACTACTGTTTGGCCATGAAGTAAGAAAGGCCCTTAAGCTACTCAAGGAATGCTGGCTGTCGGAGGAAGATGACGTCAACCTGCTGGAGTATGTGATGAAGTTCAAAGAACGGCTGTCCACTGCTTTACAGCTGGCGAGAAGAGAATTTAGGAGCTGCTCTCAGGAGAAGATGAAGACTTGGTATGATAGAGAAGTCCAGGTTCACGCCACTTTCAGCCAGGAGATCAGGTTTTGATTCTGCTGCACCAGTTCATGGGCAACCTCTTCAAGCCAAGTTTAGTGGCCCCTTATTTCCGTGGAGAAGAAACTCAGTGATGTCAACTGTAATAGAAAGTCATCGCCACGCCAGATCGTAGAAAGAGCAAGCAACTATGTCACATCAACATGCTAAAGTTATATTCACAGGCGGGACAGAAAATAATCCAGTCTGCACTGTAGCTGTTCCACCCGAGTCTGCAAGTGAAGCTTCTCCCCCACATGCAGCATGAGCCTGAGTAGATAGTTTGGGGAAGAATCCTGATATCATGAATGAATCTACCAGACTAAGCTTTCTCATCTACACTCCCGAGGAAAGGAAGGAGTTTGGATTTCGGCCTTACTGCAGGAGTACCCGCAAAGTGTTCCGGAAAATTGCCACTCCAGGAAGAACCACTGTGTTGAT
This sequence comes from Coenobita brevimanus, assembly GCF_032717465.1. Classification (NCBI taxonomy): domain Eukaryota; kingdom Metazoa; phylum Arthropoda; class Malacostraca; order Decapoda; family Coenobitidae; genus Coenobita; species Coenobita brevimanus. Next base: position 31,362,587 of record NC_136959.1, on the reverse strand, counting down.
GCATGAGAAATGTCGATGTTGGAGACATAAAAGCCAATTAAATTGCCTCCTTACCGTGTGAACCCAGTGAAAGTTCCTCTCATCCAGAAGGAGCTTGGCTACCTGTTGGACCACAAGATGATTGAGCCCTGTCAGAGCGAGTGGAGTTCTCCTTTCACTTTAGTCCCTAAGCCAGGTGGGTCACAGCGGCTTTGCATTGACTACAGACGTGTTAATCAGATAACTAAAACAGACACTTACCCTCTCCCTCGTGTGGAAGATTGCATAGACAAGATCGGAAAGGCTAGGTGCATGAGTGGGTTTGATTTGTTAAAGGGATACTGGCAAGTGCCTGTGACTGAACGTGCTGGGGAGATCTCATGTTTTGTAACACTAGGAAAGACATTTGCATGTTCTATAATGCCATGTACAGATTGTTTTAGAGTAATAAGAAATTTCCTTTGTAAATTTCTTTTTTCTTTGTGGGGAGGTGTTACATAGCCTATGATTTCATCATCCTTTTGTGTAATTTTAACGCACAGTTGCTGCATGTTTGATCACGGAAGCGTGTTCTGCCTCGAGTCCCCCCTTCTACCGTTATAGTAGAGTAAGTCGTTCTCTCTGTTATTCAGAGCTGGGGTTTTCAGCTCTTTGTCCCCATGGCTTCATTTGCGCGTCCTTCTTACAAGTTGTATCAAGCTCTCCTGTAGCCTCCCTATATAATGAGCTCAGTCTCTGCATCGTTGCCAGCTTAGATCTGCTCCTCATTTTGTTCACATCTCTCTGTCCTCCCCTGTACAGATATTATTATTGTGCAGGTACTCAAGAAATCTCCAAACATCTAGCAGCTGTGTGTAATTTGAGTATAAGTGTTATTGCATTTTTTCTTGTACTGTGTAGCATAAGGTTAATTCTTAGGCCTAGTGAGGTTTTTTGATTAATGTTGGGTTTTATGTCAGTCATTTTTGATAATAGTTTGGATCTATAATAATTTATCTGGCATTCACTGAGTATTATCTGGTATCTCATTTTATCAGGGCTGACTTAGATAAATTTACTCTTGCTAATTTCGTTGTTAATAGAGGCTATTGCCAGTTAACTCATCATATTTAACCTGTTTATTTGCCATTACATTATCCTTACTGAGTCCTGAATGTTTTGTTGTTAGTTTGAGCATTAAACTTTAACTTGTAATTTTTACCTAACTCTTTTTGTTTTGAACCTGGAACTTTACGGGACAGTAGTGATTTTAGTATTCTCAATTAAAGTGTACGTTATCATCTTTCTCTGTTCCCGTAACAATATATATATATATATATATATATATATATATATATATATATATATATATATATATATATATATATATATATATATATATATATATATTGTTTAGCTTTGTGACTTAGAAGAAAACGTTACGGAATCATCAGAGCGGAAAAGAGGAAGGAAAGAGGAAGAAGTTGCTTTTTTTTTTTTTTTTTTTTTTTTTTTTCAAAGTGCCAGAAGGATCGGAGAGTTTGAGTTGGAGACTTTGGAGCATATAAATGAATGATATGCAGCAGGTTTGGCTGGTTTCTGTCAGAAATACATTTAATCAACGAGATCCAGGGTATTAAATTTCAACTGGATGATTCCAGTGCCTTCCTTCCTTATCCCCCTCCATCTAATTACTCATATCTGTCACAAAAATTTCTTTAAGATATATATTTTCTGTCCTTACTGGCTTCAGTACTCTTAAGAAGTATCCTATGGTTCTCTTGGGATTCCGTTTGTTGTTCTCAACAGCTGTGTTTCCATGCTAACATCCTCCCCAGGGAAATCGTTTTGTCTTTGGCTGTCAGCTTGTACACTTCCATCTTGCTGGAAGTTTCTTCTTATTCAGGCTGTCCTGAAGAAAGGATAACCGCTCACAACACACTAAAAATTGCCCAGTTGCTTTGAATTTTTGTGTCTATTCTTAGCATGAAGATTTTCAAGTGGTTTTCCTCTCACAACCCATTTCTGACCGTCATGGTGGATTTTGTCAGTGACGCTCCACGTACAGTCTTCTCACCTTCTTCCCTGACTCATGGTCATCCTGCTTTCCGGACTGGTAAAAATCATTGCCATTGCACTTTATCTCAAAGGCTTTCGACTCAGTCTGGCATTAAATCTTATTTCTAAACTGACTTTTTATTTTTTTTTTCTATCCGTGCTCCTATCTATGGCATCTTCTTTCGTCGTTCTTTAGCTGTTTTTGTAGAAAGCCACCGCACCTCTTCTAAAGCTATCGGTAGTGATGTACTTCAAGGTTGTGTCCTGTCACTAGCTACCGTACTGTACCTTCCCTGTTTGTCATTAATTGCCTTCTGAGCTGCATAACTGACATGTCCACTCATACGATGATGACTCCAGTCATCATATTTCCTCTCCCTTGCCTCACTCTCCACCACAGAGGTTGCTTCACCAACACAGGATGGAGCTATGGCAAACCTTATTTTTAATTTAGCTGTCGTTACTGATTCGGAAAAAAACAAACCTTCCTATCTTCAGTGCATCAAAAAATCTGTTCTACATCATCCGACATGTCAAAATCTTTCACAAGAATATCTTGTAATATTCAGAATCACACTGCTCAGCTTTCTGTGATTTCTCAAATGGATGCTGTTTCTTTTTCTTTCAGGACTTATCGTAGAAGGATCATAATTATAAAACCTCTTGCAAAATCCGCTTCCAAGATATTGGCTTGCTATGCCGACTCTTAGTTTAATTTACTCTTGCGCTGCTGCTGAATTTGTATAGAGGTCTTATTGCCCCCTTTAAGGTTTACAGCCCTCATGTCAGATGGGGTCTCCACACATGCAGCTACTGTATTCTAAACAGGGTGGAGTTAAGGCTTTTGGTCTCATCAGCTACCCTCCTCCTACTGACTCGCCTTAGGTTCTCTTTCTTTACAGCACTATGCATCATTTTCCCTTTAGACTTTACTACTGTTGTCTCAGTGGCACTGCTCTTCTAAATCATCCGTTTTCATGCCTCGTCCATTGTAGCTTACTCTCAGTGGCCGTCTGATAGCGATTCCTAACCATTTTTTTGTCCAACTCTCTCAGGAAAGAGTTAATTACTACTGTGTTTGCTACAGGTCAGCTCAGGAACTGCCTTCTTCAGTCTGTATTTCCCTCTTTTTGTGATCTCTAATATTTTACATACTTGTCCAGGCATCTTGAAGCAACCAGATTTTACAATTGGCTCTCTTCTATTTATTTTTCATTAAAAGAACATCCTTCATTTTTTACTATAACCTTTGCATCTTTCTTCTTTACATAATAATGGCGGCCTATTCCAAAAGATGTGACAACAGAAACTGTCAGTGACCTTACGAATCGACAATAATCTTCATTTTGTTTCGTGTAATCCATTCATATATATATATATATATATATATATATATATATATATATATATATATATATATATATATATATATATATATATATATATATATATATATATATATATATACATACATATATATATATATATATATATATATATATATATATATATATATATATATATATATATATATATATATACATATATATATATATATATATATATATATATATATATATATATATATATATATATATATATATATATATATATATATATATATATATATATATATATTTTCTCTTTGGAAGTTTGTTGTGTCATTCGTGGTCCTGGATGACAGTCCTCTCTCCACACACACACACACACACACACACACACACACACACACACACACACACACACATTTCAAATGCATCCTCTCATCTCGTTTGTTGTCATCTCTTCTCCTCGTGTCAACATTACTATTGCTCTTTCGTCCGGCTCCATGCTGCCCTTATTGTTAGTCGCGTTTTCTTTCTTGTTTTTTTTTGTACTCGTTCTTTATTGTTTAATTGTGGCAGGCACTCCTGCCCTTTAGAATTAACCGATTCAGACCAAACCTGAACACAATGACCAGCTTATCATCTAATTATGTCCGCAAGGTTTTTGTTGCTAGGCAGCTACTCGTTCCCAAGCAATGGCCAAAAAAACTGCTTTCTTTCTTGTTTAAGGCAGGCACTTCTGCCCTTTAGAATTAACTTATTAAGACCAAACCTGGAAACAGTGACCAGCCTATGACCTAGTTGTGTCCACAAGGTTTTGGTTGCTAGGCAACTACTCGTTAACTAGCAACAGCCCCCTTAGCCCCTCCGTGGCATTGGGTCCGGAAATTGTCGGGACCCAGTGGCTGATCCGGCACAACTTGTATAAAAAAAAAAAAATGATTTTTTTTAAAATACCAAACTGAAGGGAAACGTTTGGTGCACCTGGCAGTGCAGCTTTTAGCTTCCTGAATCCATCCTGTGCTTCTCACTGAAGCAGGAAAAATTTCGTAAAGCGACTGTATAATCGCTGGTGAAAAAATAAGCACTGAAATGGACTGAAATGACTACATATGTGTATAATGAACAAAATCAGCACATGATATGGGAGGTTTAATCCTTTTTTTCACATTTTGTTATATTTTCTGTTGTCTGGGTGGTTTGGTTTGTGTCCAAAGAGAGGCGAGAGACCAACCCTATAAGGGCCCTACTTTGTGTGTACAAGTTGAACGGCAGTGGGTAAAATTCGATAGTCCAGCTTAGATCTGGCCATCATTGCTTACCTGCTTGTTATTTAATTACTGTTACATGCGTCACTTTATTTCATGCCATGACTGTTGTGTTTAATTTATGCTAATTTTATCTTATTTTCGTTAGACAATTTCAATTTTTGTAGAGATTATATTCCATTTCCAATAGAAACGGTGATCTGAACCGGGACGTGAAATCCTTTGGATCAAACCTATGTGTCATTGAGACATTAGACAGGCATTCCTTGAACAAAATTTTCGTAACTTAAGCCTAACATCGATATCTTTGTAAAATGAATAGAAACTGGAGAAACCACTTAAATATGCTAAACCAAACGACACGTAAAAGTGAAAGTATATTCTACAGATCTAACAACGGCATAATTCTCACCTATCCTTTGCATCCTTCAGATCTATGCTGAATCTACCATTGGCTATTATTTTGTTCTTTCCTCATTTCTTCAGAAAGACCTTTTCCTCCCCTTCTTCTTGCCGTTCAAAAGACCAGGGATCATGTTTCAAATGTCTTCCCTCCAGGTGTGCCTGGGAAGCAGTATTCTGGTGGTCTTGGAGGTTCCTTTGTCCATCCACGCTCTGAATCAGCAACTCCCAGGAGATCGTTCTTGAGAGCTCTGTACGGTTCATTAACACTTCTGTCAACAGTTCACGATTCAGCATCCACTCTACTAATCTCACTGTAGAAGGCGTCCCTTATAGCTTGGTTTTTCAACTTCCATATTTCCCTCCTAGGTGCATAAGTCATCTCCACCACTCGCGCCGTAAGCACTATGTCACGTATCAGTAATTTGTGTTGCTGCACACATTCTTCGCTCCCTATGATTTTAATTTCCCTCACCAACCTCCTATCAGTTCCCCTGTCCAGGAAATAGTCTATCTAGCCACTATTTCCCCCATAGTCGTATGTAATCAACCTATCTGTTTCTTCCTAAAATTCAAGAAAAGATATAGCCCATTATTTCATTGCAGTATAACTGTGTTTATAAGAAGGGATCTACAACTCATACGAGTATAGTTAGAATATACTAAATAGTCGATATGTACGCAACATTTTGATGTCTCATATCTGTGTGGCTTTAGTATGAAATGTGTGTTATGTGAGTGGTATAGGGCTGCATTTTAAAGTCTGTACACGCATCAAATACATATGGATTGTGTATTCGTCATTAACTGATGGCAGTGGGAGTAGGAGATATTTTGTGGATTTACAGTAGTAATGTCTGGAAGGGTGTTAGGCTGAGCTATTGAGGCACTTTGTTCAATTGAAAGGCGATAGTGTTCAGTGGTAACATATGTTTCTTATATCGGTAAGAAAGTGTGTGTAATGATAGTGAGGAATTATACAAGTATATGTGGAGTTGTGGGAAGTGAGGGTGAGTTGTTGTTGTGCCCAGATTCATGTGGACGTGAACTCATGACGTAAACTTATGATATCCTTGTCCAGCAGTCCCCAATCCTCCTTTTACGGGATAAAGCGGTAGGTCAGGGGCCTTTGTATAACGAGACCTCTCTGTTGTCCTGTTATATCGATGCCACCACTGGAAGGCGACCCTCCTCAGTTTGGAATAAGGTGGGATATGTCAGTTGAGGAGATTGTTTAAAGGTGAAATCTATACAATATGGGAAGTAATGCAGTGTGCAAGAAATGGCGGTGCAAAGGGAAGGTTCTGAGATGGTTGGAGTCTGGTGGGGCGTTGTAGACTATTTTTCTTTTTTCTATATAGACTGAAATATAAAGACAACTAACTAGGCACTAAGAGACAGCGCATTCATTGAAATACTCCAGCTTATTGGTCCACAAAATGGACAATTGATTACCACGAAAAATTAAATAGAATGCATAGTGAAAAACAAGAATGTCTGTATGACACATTTCACTTGGCGCGTGTGGGGAAGGGAAGGGAGGGCCAGGGCAAACCATAGTGAGCACAGCAGGGCTGAGTAGAGCGGCTCACGGTCAGGCAGGGTAGGCTGGCAAAACATTATACAGAATCCAGTCAGCAGCTACACAGCACAAACGATAGAGGAAGACAATGAAATGAACTTCTCTCTCTCTCTCTCTCTCTCTCTCTCTCTGGTGATGTTTTGTTCTGGCAGTGTTCTGATTTCAATGGGGTGTTGTGAAATAATTTACTCTAAGTTTGGAACAACAGTGAAGCTGCTCGCGGCCTCTCGCTCATAGCTCAACACCCTCCACCACACAGGGAGTGCCAGGATTGTATCCTCTCCCTTGCATGATAGTATTACGTATTTTCTATGTACGATCGCGTGTACTGTACAGACTTAAGAATACAGTACGGCTCACACAACACATATTTATATTACTGTTGCATAGAAATGCGTCATCAAAATGTTGAGTACATGTCGACTGCAAAATATATTCTAAATGTTCTCGTATGAGTAGTAACTCACTTCTTAAGCTTATAGATTTACAGATGTGAAATAATGGGCTATGTCTTTAGTGTCCTTAGCATCTACTACAAAATATTCAGAAATACCATCTCTATAAACTGTTTTCGTTCACAGTTCATACTTACCGTCATATTAACACAAAAAATCAGCAGCAGCACCACAAGAAATGTGGGATTGTCCCCTGCAACACGAAGACCTCATCCAACATTCTAAACTCCGACAAAATCGTTGTTGACATATACCACCCTAGCCCAAATGCAGGTATCATATAACCATCTGGTGTTCAATCCAGTTCCTTTACTCCACATATCTGCAGCTTGTCGTTGTCTTGCCCAAACAGATCATTTGATCTCCGTATTCTAGCGGAAACCATGTTATCTTGCCTCATTTTCTCTCTTCTCTCTTCTAATCATTATTCATTTTGGTGTCATTCCTCATTACTTCACCAAATTCACATCATACTTAGTAAAGCTGTACCTTGGGCAGATACTCCCAGATACCCTCCTCATTTCATAGTTTACTTCATTGAATGGTTTTATAAGGTCGTCAGAGTGCAGTCCCAACAAACTTACATACTAAATGAAACTGGCTGGTATGAATTCAAAGAGCTTACCATCTTTAAAGCTTGGAATGTTTGTGGACACCATTGCGCGTGCAGTTGGTAAATCCGGCATTTTCTAAATCTAAATTCCGCAAGGCTTTACCTGGCTTTATTAATTTTTGTTGTTGTATAGTGTTAATTAAATTGTCTACCTTCCTCTATTGCTTTGTCCTGCAGTTTCCCCACTGATCTCCCCTTCGCAAAAAATACACATTATCTGAAACAATCACAACCAAGTCTTCCTCCACAGTGACCTTGTCTTTGTACTGTGTGTGTGTGTGTGTGTGTGTGTGTGTGTGTGTGCAGCACTTTCCGTGAAGTCTCTCTCTCTAACCGGCACACACACACACACACACACACACACACACACACACACACACACACACACACACCACAACGCGAGAGGTGAAGGTCATTTCCTCTAAATCAGCACTTACAAAGCAAATTTGTTTTAGGCTTGTACATGTCTAGGGCTTCGCATGATGGTGTGTGTGTGTGTGTGTGTGTGTGTGTGTGTGTGTGTGTGTGCTAGTCACTGCTGGTCAGTGGGACTGTGGACAGTCAGACAATTCTGGTGAATCAAACTCAGCTATAAACACGCGGGCAGGTTTACAGTTGAACGTCACCCACATACAAGCGGGAATTACTATACTTGCTTTCAATGGAGAGCTGGGGAAAGTAATGAGTCTAACGACATGCAGTGGGTGAAAAGAGGATTAAGGCTCCAAATAATTGAGCAGGAGAGAGAGAGAGAGAGAGAGAGAGAGAGAGAGATTGTTTGGAACGGGAAGCTATCAAGGAGACATGGGAGTTCGCTGAAGAGGATTAGGCGGAAGAGGGGACATAAAGGCGAGGTGGCGATGTGCAGCAAAGATTATGGCGATATGGAGAGATGGAATGTGATGAAGGAGAAAGCAGCAGTGTGATGTAGCGTGAGAAGGGGAAGATGATTTGGATAAAGGAGAATGAAGACAAATCCTGAAAAGTAGTGAGGTAAAATTGTCACTGGTGAGTTGTGAGGTGGAATACAACAAAAATGATACAGACTGATGTGGCAGAAATATACTATGAGTGTCAGATATAAAGGTGATAAAGGGTGGAAGTAAATAGGCCAGACTGATTTTGTGAAATGTACTGTAGGAGTAGAAGGAACTGGAATCTTTACTAGGTTAGGAGTAAAGGATGCATTGTGACCGGTTATAGGAACTACTAAACAGCATAGTCGATTTTGTGGTTAGAACATTGACTGATACTAATGGTGTAGTTTTGAAGAAGAAAAAAAATGATGGTCTGAATGACACAGTGGTATGTATATAACAGTTACAGGCTGAGACCACTACTTGTACGTTAATCACCCTCGTCCTACTATCCAAGTCCGTTCCCCCCAAAAGCCAAAGATTACCTATGACATTACATAATAAACTGTTATAAACAGAATGGCATCTGAACTCATCTCGCGTCTCTGCCATATCGTTACCAGCCATATAATCTTAAACATGGCACCTTCAGGTTCCTTTATCTCTCGCTCTTTTCTTCTCATGCCCCAGTGTGATTTGAACCATTTGTGTTCAGTTTCCGTCTGCTACTTTCCTGTTTTTCTGCTGTCTCTTCTCTGTTGTTTTCTTATAGTTTATGCTCTCTCTCTCTCTCTCTCTCTCTCTCTCTCTCTCTCTCTCTCTCTCTCTCTCTCTTTCTTTCTCTCAGGCCTCTAAACATTACCTCCAACGAGCAAAGTCTGGTGTTACTTTTCCTATCACCCTTCTTATCTTCCCCTTGGCACTGTTAACTTTCGGTGTTCTCCCAAAGACGAAGTTGAGGGCCATGTGAGATTACCTGGCTTCGTTCTTTCACATTCTAGAGGCTGCAGTTGTGGACCTACTTTGCCAACTGAGGTGTCATATAAACTCGCTCCAGCTGACCGTGTTAGTGGTAAACAAGCTATAGCTAAATCCAGCGTCACAGTGACCAAATAATAAACTGGGAATATCAGAGCCATACAAGCAAAAATCTTTATCTACATGTTTGCTGGAATAATCTTTGTATCAGTGGAAGGGTGTTCATCATGCAGTAAGTTATTCATTCATTACAATTTTGATGCAACCCAGAGGCAGCTGGCAAAATGAAAACAATAAATAAATAAATAATAAATAATCTCCTGTGTACCTGCCTCATCATATAGTGTGAAGAGAGACAAGAAGTGCATGTAACTCCTATTTATATACTAAAAAATCACTTTGCACTAATATCCACCACTAAAAGGATCACATTGTCTACTCTGAAAGTTTGGTTGCAGAACCTGAGATAAGCACACATTAAAGAATTCACTGTACACGGCAAGAATCATACAAGACCTCATCTTTGAAATCCTTCGGCGGCATCACTTAGCTGTCCATGCATTGTACCCTTCATTTGTTTTGCTGAGCCATTCATCACCGTTGCCATCACAGCTTCCCCTTTAATCAACAGCAAACCCACTTCTGACCGTTTGTATCCTGTACGTTCTTTCCTTTCGCAGGATAATGCAGTGGTTCCTCTGTGACAGTGAGATTTGATTCTCAGTTCCTCATATTGACGACTCTTCACTGCTGCACATTGTGGGAGAGCAAACCTTCCACTCTAAACGGGCACGCACAACTTGACTATATAATGTACAATATTCTTATGTTTCTCTACTCCAGCAACCGGCATACCCTTACTTGCATTTAATTAATTAGTCAGTTCTGGAACAGCTTGCCACATCTTTCCCAACCTAACTACACTATAGTTTTTGTGATACAGTTTTTCTAAAAACACGAAAAGGAATGTGTTTTTGGCAGCCTTTGTTTAATTTTCATTGGAAGCAACGAATCCTGCCGAATTTCTATCTCAGGCTAAATCTTTCTCCAACAAAGATTTTCACACCGAATGGTTCATGCATAGTGTCACTTCCCAAAACTGGCATTCTTAAGACCTTTGACACTCCCTTGTCATGTATTTTTCTTTTGACACACACACACACACACACACACACACACACACACACAACGCTGTCTTCCTACAGTGTGTTACTTCCTCTGCTACCACTGCACTCTCTCCCCTTCAAACTGTAGTTATGCTTAGGAGCTCTCCCCACCTACAATCACAATATTAGGATATACAAAGCGTACATGACTGCATAAGTAAGCCACCATTACCACTGTAGAGAAAAAACAAAGCCTAAAATGATGATCCGCAGCTCAATGTATAATAACCAGATACCAGTACGGCACAGTCATCAGTGCTGTCTTTTGGTATTGGTCCCTGTAGTACAACTACTTTATATTTTACTTATGAAATATTTTAGCCAGCTTAGGATAAACCTCTCGATGTGGAGCCTTGAAAAAGTTATAGAATTATTATCTCCATTAATCTCTCCATTTTTACTGTGTACTATAGTAGGACTCGCGTAAATTTCCGGCTTTGGTGTGGCCCGCACCTGTGTACAATGGTGCCACGTTTCCCCAACTTGCGATGTGAAACGGAAGCTATTTATGTACAAGGCATCACAAATACGATAAATTAAGATGAATAAAGCTTACACTTGTGTATTTAGATGGATGAATCAACAGTAATCTTATTATGCATAAAATACTTATACAGTAACACAGAAACATGGTATACATACTGTACAGTGTTGCTAAAAGATATTGTAGTCACTTTTAATGGTTTTTAGCGTAGTAATAGGGTGGGTAATAATATCACAGTTATGGATATAAGATAATGAGCCTGAAAAAAGAAGAAATATGCCAATATCCAAAGTAAAAGAAATAATTCATATAATTCTTGTGAGTGGCAACACTGACACACCCAGTCTGGCCTAAGGTAAAGTATGTACCCCTCCATGGACCCAAGCATAGCTTGTACAGGTGTTGCTAGGGAAAAATGCTCACATTTACCGGCTTTTACCATAATTTTAAGGGCGAGGAATAATCACATTTATAATCATAAGCTAATATGTAGGACAAAATAGTAGGCATATGCCAATACCGAAGTAAAAAAAAAAAAAAAAACATTATTCACTCGCGAGCGGCAACACTTCCACACCCAGAGAAAGAGAATGAATGAATGAAAATCAATCATGGTACTGCAATAACGGGTCATCTGTCGCCGTATACAAAAAATGATAAATATCACTAAATATAACAAAACCAAATTAACAAATGAAAGCACAATTATAAATAACTTATAAAAGAATCAAAAGTACTCAAGGTGGCTCACATCTCCCGCCAGGAGAGAGAGAGAGAGAGAGAGAGAGAGAGAGAGATAAAGGTATAGAAAACGTGGCACACTGTACACAGGTGCGGGTCACACCACAGGCGCAAATTTACGCGAGTCCTACTATAGTAGAAGCCAAACAACCTAATACAGGTTTGGGTAGACCTCTGGCAATGAAGACTTCCTCTTAAGTTATCTACCTATATGTCTACCTATATGTTTATTTGCCTATCTATCTACAGTATCTACATACCTACCTACCTAAGTATCTATCTATTTGTCTAACCATCCATTAATCTATTACCCAGTTCTGTCTGCCCATCAGAAGTGTAGGGGCTAGCATACTCATTCTCGACAACATGGGAGAGGGTAACCATCCTCACCTGCCCCTGAATGACATTATTTGTGCAGTAAACCCATACTGGTCCTTAGATGTAAACTCTTGCAGGTCTCGTCCATTGTAGCCTCTAAATCCACTAGACCACCAGGAGCATGAGGGAATATGCAGTTGTACAAAATGATTTCAGTATAACAATGGGTTCTAGTTATATGGAGAAAACATGAGCAATAAGTAATTAATCTGAAATGAAAAAGAGTAACACATAAACAGTTAAAAATACAAGAAGTGTTACACATAGGTAAATAATAAAGGCCACCTGAGAGCACATGTACCGGGAGAATTGATAATCTGATTCACATTAACCTAAATACTTCAAATGATCTATTCGTCTATTCATCATATGCATCACAGACTATCTATCAGTCTATACATCTATCTATCTAACTGTCTCAGTGTTTCCAGTTTTTCTTTGGAAGTGTTTCCTTCACCTACTATAGAGTTTGTTTTTTGCTTGCTGGATCTCTTTCATCACCATTTACTTCATAAGGGCTGGATTCTGGCGTTCGTTGTTGACATCTTAACATTCCTCAAGCATATGATTTTCCTTTCTATAATCCTCTTGTGTTTCATTTTCTCATATTATTACCCGTCCCCGCCCCAGAGGGGCTCGGGGACGGGTATTGTTTTCACTCGGCTCGTCTGTTTGTTTGTTTGTTTGTTTGTCTCTCTGTGTGTCTGTCTGCCATTCTGTCTGTTAACAACTTTACTTGAAAACTACTGGTGCGATTTGGACTAAAATTACAGGGATGATTGGCTACGACCTTCTGATCACCTGATTATATTTTGGGCCAAATTGGGCCAAGGCCCAGGCTGTAGCCTCCCCCCCCCAAAAAAAAAAAAAAGTTTTTTCGCCATAATTCCTTTCAAATTCTTCGTATCGACATCAAACCAAAACCTTAAAGGTGCATCTTTCACATCTCAATCCTATAACATGCCTCATTACATCAGGGGGTCATCCCCTAGTTAGGGGTAGGGGGACCAATGTCAGGTGGGTCGGGCCTAAAATTTCAAATAGGCATAAAATCGTCAATATTCTCCCGATTGACTCCAAATTTGATATGTGACATCTCGGACTAGATATACTGTTGTGTTTATACGTCAGCACTAAAATGACAGCCAGGGAAGGGTTTGTTGCGCCTTGGCACCGCTTCTTGTTTTGCATTCTGATACACATTCTTTTCCTTTATGAACATTATGATTTGATCTCCAAGTTAATGGTATATTCTGGCCTTATATTCCACGTATGGATTTAAAATAGCCTACGATTAACTGAAGTTTTTAAATTACATAATCCTACCTGGCGTAAGTTCCTACCTTAAACCAATTCGTCCTGGTGAGGTTAAATAATTTATGGTACACCAAGTCGATTTCATTCGGCTTTTGGAGACTCTTGTAGTGAAGAGGTTAAGCAAGACTTCATCTAATTCCTATAGTTCAAAAAGTCTTTTTTACACTGAATAAAATCAGCTGTTGATAGCAAATATATACCAAGAAGACGTCATCGGACTGGGAGATTAATTGGTGTGGCCTACCTTAGCCTAGCCCTCGGCCTCTACTTCTCAAAGGAAGTAATATGGGACTGCATGTTGTCCATGATCCATCTCCCACATCCCTCCAGTTTAAGCCGAGGTAAGTCCGTCTCAGCTTTTACTCATCGGGTGCTTTGAATTTTTTCCCATCCCTTCTTTCACAATTAGTACGTCTGTTTTGTTTTTGTTTTGTTTTAATTTTTGATGTCTCTTTCCTTTTTTTACTTTTTCTTTTTAAATCAAGTGATGTTCATGTATTCTAGCAGTACTGCTGTCGATAATTCAGTCCTAGTAACAAACCTATGCTACCACCCCTTCATTGAATAGAGAGAGAGAGAGAGAGAGAGAGAGACAGACAGAGAGATGAACGAATCATAAATTTGGTTCTCTGTTCTCTTTTTTTTTTCTTGGAGGCAACAATTAGCAGATTGGTGGCCTTTGGTTCCTTCTTTCTTACATTAAATATATACTGTACACACACACACACACACACACACACACACACACACACGTATATATATATATATATATATATATATATATATATATATATATATATATATATATATATATATATATATATATATATATATTGTATATTCAGCCCACCTTTTCTTCACACCTGCAGTTGGGTTGCGGTAAGGTGCAGAGGGCAAGGAAAAGGTAAGAGTATTATAGTAACAGAAGTAATCGACAGCTTGCCCAATGAAACAGGCCACACATCCAGTCATTCTCCATTTCAGCCCCCAGTCTCCTGTCTTCACCTGATAGGCAGCCTACACCTTTCCAGACCTAGATTCATGATTACAGGTCGGACAGACTCGCGCAGACGAGTTTCAAGTTGAAAAGGGAATGCCAGACTCTTGCTATCTAGTCTCTACAAAACTCATCCATCCAGGCCGATGCCTCATCAGTTCCTCTGCCTCGCCAGCCTCAGTATCACTCTTTTTCACACACTCATTTACCATATCTTCATGGCCTACTACGCCTCCTTCAACTTTGAAACTCACTCACATACACTCTTTCACCAACCTATTTATACCTCTTCTAAATACATGACCGTACCAACTAAGCACACTCTCTTCAACTTTGTTTTCCACGGTCTTCCTTACTCAACATCATTCACAAATCACAGTATTAATTATCCTATCCACTCTTTGCATTTTACTCACGTCTGTCGAAAAACCCACTTCCACCAATTTAGCTCATAATTTTTCACTTACATGCTTCACCAAAGTCTCACACCCATACATTGTGTTAATCCTCGTTCATGCAATTCTCTAGCAGCTGCGACACTCAGACTTCTGTCTCGTATCAAGGCCTTCATAGCACTATCCACTTTCCTTCCCTATTCCACTGGACTTTCCACACGGTTTCCACATTAATCTCTCCTTTCTGTTGCTGCACCAAGTGTACCTGTATATACCCTCTAATTCGTCTCTTTCCATACACCACATCACACAGAGAGTCACCTTCTCATTGAACAACTATCGTTTTACTCTGATCTACAGGCGATGACAGAGTCTACACGTGGTGGCGCTGCCTACCCTGGGTGGAGAAGCAATGGCGTTTACTATGGAGCCAAATCTCACCACATTTCCTGCATCTCGCCATAAGGAAATGCCCTGATCCGACCCTGGCGAGGCGCTGTCTTCCACAAGGGAGTGTCGATCTCCTGCACAATATACTGTTCTGCATGTGTAGGACGGCCACACAGAAGCAGTTGCTTACCTATGGTCGACAGGTCTGCTCGGCCAGATAGACCAGGGATACGCAAAAACAGAAACAACAACTTCTATTCACATTACTATGAAGGCACAACGCTTACAAACATAAACAAAAATCTATATTATACTGTACTCGTATCTGCTATGATTCTCTCTCTCTCTCTCTCTCTCTCTCTCTTTCACGGAGACGGATATGCATCTCGTACAACAAACGACTCAATGTAGTTTTCATGTAAAAAGGAATATTTATCTTATCGTCAGACACCAAGATACAGATTTAATACAAATTTCTACTATTTCTCCTCACTTAAGAATATTTAACTTGGTTATACACGATTCTCACTTTTCTGTGTCATTACGTCATACTTGTAGGTGTGTTTGGCTTAATTTTAGATATTTACCATCTTTTTAGAATTTAGATCATAATTTGCCACTTTTTTAATTTGTATTTCTTTGTGCGAATTGAAGTTTGCAATTCTTCAGCAGTCCACTAGTTACTTCCAGTACAAGAGAGAGAGAGAGAGAGAGAGAGAGAGAGAGAGAGAGAGAGAGAGAGAGAGAGAGAGAGAGAGAGAGAGTGGACGAAAGCAGATAAATGAAATGGATATATACTTAAAGATGCTTATCATGTGAATTATCCAGTGAAATACAACATACAGCTATTGCTATCCTATAACCCCGTCTCCCACTGAACTCCCTAAAAGTCAACCACCCACGCACCCCCGGAACCCATTGTCACATGGACCAATTATCCCCCATGGAGCTAATATCTCCCTGGACCTATTTCTCATCACTGACCCATTTTATCTTCTGGGCCTATTTCCCCCATTGATATATTTTAACCCATGGATCCAGTTACCCCACATGGCCCTATTTATTTCACTGGACCTATTTTCTCCACTGACTTATTTCCCCTCGTGGCCCTATAGTCACTCGTGGCCCTAGTTACCCCATGGACCTATTGCCAATGCACAAATTTCCACCCACTTGCCCACCCATCTACCAGCTAACGCACTTACTAGTCCACACACACACACACACACACACACACACACACAGACAGAGAGACAGAGAGAGACAGAGACAGAGACAGACAGACAGACAGACAGAGACAGCCAGAAAGACAAACAGACAGACAGACAGAGGGGGACAGGGGGGCACTAAAACGAATAAATGAACTGGGCGTCAATGACAAAATAGGTGGGAAATAGGCCAGGGACCCAAAGGAAAATAATATTATGCAAAGGTAAAAGTTTATAGCAAATGCGTTGTATATCCTAGTTTAAGTTTTAGATCCCATGGGCAAAGATAAAAGGGATGTGGAAAACTTAAGGCCAAAGTTTAATCTTAAGAGTTACTGTCCAGAGGGGTGTGAGTGAGAAAATGGTGAGACTGAGAGAGGTGTGAAAGAGAAGAAAAACAGTGAGACAGAGAGAGAAAAGGGTAACATGCAAATCAGAATTAGAAAGAAAAGGGTAACATGCAAAGCAGAATTAGAAAGAAAAAGGGTGGGGGTAGAAGGGTTTAAACCGATGGAAGACATTGTTACCAACTGAACATACCGGAGATGGAAAAAAAGGAATATAGAGAAATGAGAAAGACTCAGGCATATAAACTAAAAATATTTATGGCAAAGAAAAGTTACTAAATGAAAGCATGTAAAAATAATTAGATGTGAAATAATGGAATCTATTGAAAATAGCAGAACAGAAACAAGTTGTGCCAGGCACAACAAATCTCTCCTGACAGCAGCTATTTCACTGCTGTTGAATACTGAATTGGTACTGATAATTGTCAGTATACAATTAATCTAAGGTAATGGCGCACATGTTTTCAGGTTATGCCCTCTGAAAATCTATGATCTTGCATTTGACCTTTCAAGGTCAAAGGTCATTGTGCCAAATGAAAGCCCATAAAAGACTTCTTTTATCTTGATAATAGTTAATATCTCTATCTTCAACGAATTACGAGTTATAGCCCCCTGATTATCCGTGTCCTTGAATTTGGCCTTTTGAGGTCACTTACGGTCGAAGGTCATGGTACTAATTAAAAACTCATATGGGTTTTTAACTGGTACCATGACCTTTGACCGTCAGTGACCTTGAAAGGTCAAAAGCAAGATCACGGATTTTCAGAGGACGTAATTTGAAAACATTTGCGCCATTACCTTGACTATACTGACCAGGGCCGGTCCTTCCTATACGCTCACTAAGCTCAGTGCGTAGGGCCTCCGACCAATAAATAAAACTTAAAAAAAATGAAGTACATCGAGAATGGTGCTTATATTGATTAATTGGTTCCACGTGCATGAACTTTGTATAAGCAATAATAACTGAATCATTGCAGGCAAAAATTATATTGGTCTTTTAGAGTAACAAAAAGCATTGGTAATTAGAAATTTGCTTAGTGGGATTTAACATTAAATTCTGATGGCTATACTGAGTGCTCCACTACAGATCAGCCGAGTTGCTGACAGTGTTGCCACACGTACGATAATTATCGTATGTGTACGATAACATTGCCTCTGGAACGATGTACAATACCATTTTCTATTATCATACGGTTTGTACGACAATTTTGGGTTGAAAGCTAGCATGGCAGTAAATTTTGTGGCCACACATTCTAATGCTGAATGTGAAAAAGTATTCAGCAAAGTTAATCTTCTCAAAACCAAGCTAAGACATAGGCTAAAAACCAAAATTGTAAATTGAGATCTTCTTTCATCAGAATGCCTAAAAAATTCACGAGGGTCATGTGTCAAATTTACTTACTCTAAAGATGTGCTTGCACGCATAGCTAATCATGCACAGTTGGTACAGTTTGACAGATGAGGATCTTAAAGGCTAATGTAATGGTGATCACTGAAAATATTTTTTTTTAATGGTCTTACCGAGTTATTATATGCAAGAGTAAGATATTTCTATGAATTATCTATTTAAGGTCTATGGACTGCATTTTGCTGCTTATACTCCATTTCACCGAGTCTGGCACCGTTAGTGATGTCCTCAACACCTATAGCATTCATAAAGGTCCTCAGCACTGGATATACCTTTTTGTATTGCCTTTATATAGGTTCTCAAGGTAATATAAAAGAGGCTCACCTAATGCAGAGGATTTACATCAACAGTACAGGCGTTGACGACATCACTGATGGTGCCAGACTCGGTGAAAATGAGAATAGGTTCCCGGACGGCCACAGATAATGTTGAGTGACGGCGTGATGACTTGGATTACTTACACTGCATGTCTTGGTGTGTTCCGAGTATTTTGTCTTCTTCTTACCTCATTCCACTTCTACTTAACCCTGGCTATGGCTTCTAAGAAAGATGCAAGTGTCAGTGGTGGTGTCAAGCGTAAACACTGGTCTATTCCAACAAAATCAAGTCTCCTTGATTTTGGTTAATTGGTCCTACATACTACCGCAAAGACTAAACCCCCTAATAATCAGATACAGTAGCGTACTAGGGGGGGGGGCAGGGGGGCTGCCTGCCCTGGGTGACAGCCATAGGGAGTGACATTTAGCTGAATGGTAACTTTTTCATTTTACTTGCTGTCATTAGTATCAACAGAGAGCTTGAGAAGCATCTCAGCTATGATGATGTAAGAGACGACTTCGCCTCAAGAAGATGCAGGAGGGTGAAAGTCTAAATTAATTGCTAAAATTCCTTGTGTAATGATAATAATATTCATTATCGCTACTTATAGTATAACATTAGAATCTTCAATCTTTCTGTGGATTATGATTACTTATATATGAGTGCCTACAGCGTTTTGGTGTAGATTTCAGAATTATTACCGATTATAATGGTATTTTTACTGATGTTACATGTTTTTGTTTCAGTATTTTTATTGCAACCTATATGCCACTATTAGGCATTTTAGCTCTAAATTTTTCCTTTTCTAAATAGTAGTAATTCACAATCTTACAAAATATATAATGTTGTAGCCATTTTGTCACTATGGAGTTATATGGCAATGACCATTTCTGTTTTTATATATCTGATTAATAATTATTTGTAAATTATAGTTTCACACAAGGTATCATTATTTTATTATTATTCAAAGAATAAAAGATTATGCAGTGCAAGTTTTTTAAGGCGGCATCACACTAGACCAAAAGTGGCTAACATGCGAGCGGCTTTTGTGAGGCAAAACGGCTAGCAGAGACGAGTGTCCGTCATACTCGTGTTTTTTTGCGAACCGAAACAGCTAACAGTGTCGTCTGCCTTGGTATCTCGTGGTCATTTGTAAACAAACCACAACGGAGTACCCATTCTCTTTTCCTCAGTTTCCGTAAGTGCCTCACGTACTTTAGCAACTCCAGAGCCACAAAGCAGTTTACCAGAGTTTTCCTTGCAGCAGGATCCATATCCAAATCTGATTTCTACTTGTTGTTTGGAGACAAAACAGACGGCCTCCGAGGCTGGTCACCCGAGTGTCCAAATATTTATTTCATGTTACAAGAAAAAAAATAAAAATGAATAAATAACACAAGAATTAAACTGTATTTACTTGACAATCTTAGTTAAAGTTTCCTTCTGTGAGTAACAGAATATTTTCTCACCAATTACAAAATTAACACAGGCTCACATGAGTTCTAATCCCACCAATATCCATTTCGCCTCACAAGCGAAATATCGCTCACCGTGAGTCAGTTTGGCTAGCAGCTTGCAAAACTGGCTCGCATGTTAGCCACTTTTGTCCTAGTGTGATGTCGCCTTTACTTTACATTGCTCAGGATAGGGGTATAACTTGAGGGGTGAATATATAAGGTAGGGGGAGAAATGTAAATAAAAATTGGTGGGGGGGCCTCCAAATGAGATCCAGCGTAGGGCCTCAGAAAAGCTAGGACCGGCACTGATACTGACAGTCAACTGCAGCAACCAATTCAGCATTTAATAGCAATAAAATAACTGCTGTCGGGCGAGGTTTGTTGTGCCTGACACCACTTATTTTATTTGCTGATAACCAGCAAACCTCCTTGATATCTCAGCACGTTTAATTCGTTCCCCTAAACGTAACAAGGCAATGCAGTGTCTGAAGAGACATGTGGGAGAATTGTGCTTTAGGCAAGACATTCTTTACAGAGATCTTATCCACTATTAATTATTATGTTAATCTCCCACTCCACCAATTTTATTAGCGTCAACTCCAAAACCTAACCAACACTTCTAACTTTCTACTTATTTTATTACCCGCTTCCACCGAGCATAGCCTTGGAATAAACAACGCTTTCCTTTCCAGGTCACTCTTTACCAGGTCACTGGTTCCGATGTAGTTGCTTGTTTCTCACGCTGTTAATAACACTACTGTTCCACCTCACAAACCAGCTTTAATATCTCCATAACCTGTCAACGCTCGTCATCGCTGTACCATCAACCTCCTTCGCCAGTTTACCACTATTCCTCTAATTTCTTCTGTTCTGTCTTCTCCCAGCTTTCTAGTTCATCCTATGCCTCTCTTTCTCTCTCTCTCTCTCTCTCTCTCTCTCTCTCTCTCTCTCTCTCTCTCTCTCTCTCTCTCTCTCTCTCTCTCTCTCTCATTCAATCAGACCATTCCTCAGATTCTTCAAGTACTCTGTGTCAAGTTAGGCCTCTTATCACTCGCCTGGGTTCACTTAGCAGGGTTGAGGCTGCCTTCACACCCACACCAAAAAAGGGAAGAGCTGCCACTCTGCCGACATCTAAACTCAAACTCATCCTTCCCTCAACCTACATTTTCACCCATACAAGAAATATATTCCCATTCACACTTGTTTTTTCTATACATTCACCTGATTACATCCACAAGCAGTCAATCCCATTCTTATATATTCCTGTGCTCACTGATATTATCCACACATGCAATACATATACTCACATCCTGACATCACGTCTACACCTTCGCCGAAAGATCAAACTCCCCAAATGCCTCTATTACTGTACTTGGCACACTCACCTATATCCATCTTCTTACTCCTCGCAAATTATCT
The DNA here is from genome assembly GCF_032717465.1 of Coenobita brevimanus. NCBI lineage: Eukaryota > Metazoa > Arthropoda > Malacostraca > Decapoda > Coenobitidae > Coenobita > Coenobita brevimanus. The sequence continues at coordinate 31,341,066 of NC_136959.1, read as the reverse complement.
GCAATATTCACTTCTTTTTCATTACCTAACACATGTTCGCCGATGCTAGACGAACTGCTACACTACACCAAACGACACCACACCACACAAAATAGTACAGGGCAACACCACACCACACAAAACAGTACAGGGCAACACCACACCACACCACACCACACCACAGTCACACGATACCACGCCATATCACACCACACCACAGCCAAACCACATAACACCACTTAACACAATACTGCCCCACACCACAACGCATTATACCAGAACCACATCACACCACACCACATCACACAACACCACACCACATGACAATGACACTACATACCACACCACATCATAGCCACACTACACACACACACACACACACACACACACACACACACACACACACACACACACACACACACACACACACACACACACACACACACACACACACACACACACACACGCACGCACACGC
>NC_136959.1:31268109-31335609 GCF_032717465.1 Coenobita brevimanus | reverse complement strand
CGGTCGTTCTTTTTGTAGAAGGAACGTGACCAACCTACCAGTGAAGGGGCCTTTTTCCCAGGACGATCAAAGTCCCTTCCATAGCGTCACATAATCCTCCCACTGTCAGCCAAGAGGCCCTTAGAAACGAGGAGAACTAGAGCATGAGAAAAGAAGAAGGTATGAGAGACTATGTTAATGGAAAAGAAAAGTATGTGAGTTAGTGTGCATGCAAAATGAGAGAGAGAGAGAGAGAGAGAGAGAGAGAGAGAGAGAGAGAGAGAGAGAGAGAGAGAGAGAGAGAGAGAGAGCAAAATAAGTCAGAACAAAGTAACCAAATTCAGAGACCTTTGTGGAGCATTTGAGGGCCACCCAAGCTGTTAATCATCTGTTTTCTAAAACAATAGATCAAAGGTGAATATCACAGTTTAGGTCAAAGCTTGACTGAGCAAGGTCATCTTAGGCAGTTTCCTTCCATTTTAAACCAAACTCCCAAACCCGGTGGAAGGGTTGGGGGTAAGACAAGAGCTTAGGGATTCAGTTTTGAGAACAATCAGTCAGGGATCAAGGTCACAGGGCAAGATCAGTGTTTGTCCCTTGTGTGAGCAGAATGGCATTTTTTTTTATTTTTATTTACTTTATATGGACATAAAATGGCCGAGGAGGGGTGAGTCAACCATTTTTTTTTGTTTTAGAACATTAGTACAAAGGTCAGGGTCACATATCTTTATCAAGTAAAATAACCTTTAGCTGATTTTGACCAAAATTTGGTGGAAGTGGTCAGGGTAAGACATGGCTGAAGGAATTCGATTTTGAGATAAATCAGTCAAAGATCAAGGCCACAGGGCTAGGTCAAATGCCAAGATCATACTGCAAGGTCAACCTAATCAGTCCTGTACCGATATTCGATCAAATTAAATGAAAGGGTCGATTGTCAGGCAAGAACGACGTTATTTGACTTTGAAAACAATTGGCAGAAGGATAAGTCATGGGTCAAAGTAAAATATTTGAACCTATAATAATAATAATAATAATAATATTAAAAATAACAATAGCAGAAACACATTTCTTCTCCAGTTCAGTTCACACTTGAAAGATTTGGTTCTTTGGCATAATCCCACAGTATATTTCTCATTTGTGTGTGTGTGTGTGTGTGTGTGTGTGTGTGTGTGTGTGTGTGTGTGTGTTTTAAGCCTTCTTAAGGATGTCATGGGGTCAAGGGTCAAGCCATACAAAGACACATTAGGTGAAATGTGGCAAAACGAATCAGCAGAAACCGTACAACTGGGAAATCTGTGGTGAATGCCATCCTCTTTTCATTCCTAATATTGGCAGTCTTAAATGTTTTCTTTTACATTTGTCACTTTCAGTTAATTTTTTTTTTCATTTCTACCTTTTTTGCTTTCACTTTCCCCTAAATATTCACTTTCTTTCCCTTTATCATTCATTTTCCTTTCCTCACCCTTTCTGCTTTCTACTTCTTTTCCTTTCCTTTCCTTTCCCTTCTTATCCGTTTCTTTCTTACTGCTTTTCCGACCATCCTCTCCTCTTCCTTTATTTTCCTTTCGCCACCCCTCTTGCCGTTTCCGCCCCCCCCTTTTCCCATTTCCACTCGCTTCCTACCGTCTTTCTTCTTCCACACTTCCTACCGACCTCACTCTCCCACCCATCCTGCCCTCCTCCCTCTGCCAAGCTTCCCTCACCTCGGCCCACTCTACATTCAAACGCCAGGTAACCCTCAGCCCAAGTTGCATACAGATTCCTCGTTTTCTCTGGCCTCGAGGAAATGACCGTGGCATTTGTCCAGGCGATCACTGAGACACCTGGTGATACGCAGAGGTGGGAGCTGAGGTGGAGGAGGCAGGGACAGGTCTGGGAGCATATATGGCGATTGGAGAAAAGGACAGATCAAACAATAGGAATATTTTCTAATAAAAAACAGGAGGGTGAGAATTACCAAGAGTCAAAGTTTGGATTACAGGAAAAGGAGGAAAGCGAATTTGGGGAATACAGCAAAGTGGAAACGAAGTTAAAGGTATTAGGGAAATAGGACATTGGCTAGAGAGGAAGTTCTGAAACCAAGAGAAAGGCAAGGAAAACAGGCGATGGGATTTATAACACACGAAGGAGGCAGAAAGAAGGGCATTAATTCCTTCCATCCGAAAAGGTAATTTTATGTTGTTTTCCTGCAATCTCCTCACCATCCTAGTCAACTTAGAAATGATCTCTCGCACTGGGCAGGATGAGGACGCTGAATCTAACACCTGCCTTAAATCTGCCTTAAACTGAATAAAGTCGTTTGTAAACAGCAAGATTACAAAAGGGAGCGCTCTAACAGTGCAACATCCATGCCCTAAGATCATTTGACTAAGGCCAATAATCTACCAATTCTTCTCATAATCGAGTTACGAAATTGTTGCTTAATCCTCCACACTTCCACCTAATTTGATCCAAATCAGAATAAGATTACGCTGACCATGCTGTTTTTATCTTGACATTTAGCCTAACCCTGAAACCTTGATTACTGACTGGTTTTTCTCGACTGGATTCCATCAGTCTTATCTTACCATGAATACTTCACCAAATTTAGTCATTATCGGTTAAGAGATGCTTTTCTTGACCTTTTTATGTGACCTTGAGCTTAGACATATTCCCAAAAATAATAGATCGAGCCCTTGGCTGGCCTTTTATCCTTCCACCAGTTTAGGTCCATGTCATGTCAAAAGCTGTTAGTTATATTGTTCACACACACTGTAGACACACAAGGGTCAAACGCTAATCTTGCCCTGTGACCTTGATCTTTGCTTGCTCTCGAAATCACTTATACTTTTTTTTTTTCTAACTCACAACCCTTCCACCGAGTTTGGTGTAAAATGGATGAAAATTATGTGACCTTTTTCAGTCTAATTTACTCTAGCACTGTGACCGTGACTTTAATCCTGTTCCAAAAAACAACAGAGCAGCCATCTTGGTGAACCGAAGACATAGCACCACTTTCATGAAAATCAATTAAAACAATATTTTTCCTCTCTCTCTCTCTCTCTCTCTCTCTCTCTCTCTCTCTCTCTCTCATTACCCTCCTGGACAGTATAGCAAGGCGGCGTGAGAAGCCTGTGGACGCACCCTAACTGTGTAAGGCGCCGTAGGCATTATGATACTCCGGACTCCCTTGGCTGGGTCTTCGTGACTGGAGACCCTGATCGCCGCTGTACACATTGCAATATTATTCCCTGGAACGGGAAGGGAACTGATAGCTTTACAATCCGATGAAACCTGTCATATGAAAGAAAGTATATGAAGCATTGAAACATGTTGATAAAAGATAATAGCATAGGTTTGTATTAAGTACATATGTAGCTACACATACCCTAACCGAACCCTGGCATTAAGGACAGTGGAGTGGCTAGTGTGAAAAGCTGGGAAAGGCTACTTAAGGAAGAAGTAAGGCTGCTCCGAGAGGGAAGCAGAACGAAAAAAAAAAAAAGTCGGAAAAGGTAAGTGAAGTGGAGCTAAACCTGCACGGATAGTATAAGGGACGAAAATAGAGGTATGAGGGATAGTGCCTAGGTCCAATGATAACACTGGCAATGCAAAGGGTAGGCGAGTCCATGTGGATTATGACGAACTGTGAATGGGACTTGATGTAAGAAGTGCAACTCTTGTTATTAGGTGGACGAGAGAGAGAGAGAGAGAGAGAGAGAGAGAGAGAGAGAGGCAGGGGTAGGGAACATTGTGATGATGTATTTCAGTGACAATTCAGTTAGGCCGCCTTGTCACACCGCTTCACTTTCACATTAACTCGTTCGTGCTTAAATATTACAAGATTTATTGTGCTTTAAATTATGTTTTTCAGGTTTTTATCATTATGGTATAAGTGTTTGAAACTGCTTTTTCTTTTAACTACGATGTGTGTGTGTGTGTGTGTGTGTGTGTGTGTGTGTGTGTGTGTGTGTTACTAAACCAAATATGAAAAAGAAAAGAAAAACCGATGAGACATAAAAAGATATTAATGCAAGCATCCCAAATCTGCTGAAATACAAACATAAGCTGATCTCGTAGAGTGATTTGACAGTTACATTAATCGTTCTGAAAGAGGCTCAGTGTGATGTGATGGATTGCATGATGGTGATGGTTAACCCACCACAATATGTTACTATAAATACTTTTATTTTCAAGGCGAGTTTAGATAAAACAGCAAATAGGAGGATGCAGACAAGAGAAGAGACAACGATACGCAAAAAAAAAAAAAAAGAAAAGAAAAGAAAAAAGAAAGGAAGAAAGAAAAGTAGTTTTGAAGATTACAGTAAGTATTGCCAAGGAATAGTGAGGCTTTGTGTTAGGGCCTGATAAATCAACGTTCGTAGACATATTCTGTGATAATTTTGTTGCTGTTAGGAGACTATAATTATTCAACAGAAGAAAATCTCCGAGTAGTAATGTCCTTGGCCAAAGCTAGATCTATTGCCTGGAGTTACAAATCCGTACTAAGCTTATTGAAATGGTCTTTAGAATGCAAAAATAAAATTGAAAGACGTCAAGGTATGGAAAACGCTAATCTGCCTTCTAGGTACTAGTCTTCCTCTCCTCTTTTTCTCACTTAATCTCTCTCTCTCTCTCTCTCTCTCTCTCTCTCTCCATATATATCTATATATTTATATACTTTCGCATGCACACTAGTTCCCATACTTTTCCATCAACAGAGTTTCTCATAGTCTCTTCTTTTCTCAAGCTCTAGTGTTCCTCGTTTCTACGGCCTCTTAGCTGACAGTGAGAGGATTATGTAATACTGTACTATGAAAGGGACAGAAAGCGTCCTGGAAAAAGGGCCCCCTTACTGGTAGGTTGGTCACGTTCCTCCTACAAAAAAGGACGACCGGATGGATTCAGTTAACTTTGACCTAAAGACACGAAGAGCAGGGATAGGGCTGTTGATGTGCCGTGGTTTAGTGTAGTGTAATGTAGGTGGTGTATTTTGGTGTGCCTGTTGTGTGGTGTGGTGTGGTGTGGCATAGTATGGTGTGGTATGGTGTAAAGTGATGTGCTTATTGGCTGGTATGGCTGTGGTGTTGTTTTCATACAGTGCGGTGTCATGTGACTGTGCTGTGGTGTGGTGTGGTGTGTTGAGTGGTGTTGTGTTGTGCGATATGGTGTGACTGTTGTGTGTTTCTGTGTAGTGTAACTGTCTCGTGAGAGGTGTGATATGTTGTAAGGTGAGGTTGTACTGTGTGACAATCTCGCCCTGGTGAGATTGCAAGTGAATACAGAGTGAATAGTGCAAATAATTTCTGGAGAAGGTTGCTGGGTGTAAGAATGGTTGGCAAGTGGCGTAAGTATTCTTAGACTGGGTGACGAAGATGAACACCTGATGTGAAGGTATGGGTATAAATGTTGCAGGTGCGAACATACACGAGTAATTTTAAGAATTAACATAAAGTATTACCCATGGCGCATGGAAGTTAATAGGACAAGGTACAGCCAAATAGAATTGTTCTCACAATTCTGTCATCAATCTGCTGTCCTACCTCACAGCCCACTTCAGTTTCTCCAACGTCTCTACACTCTCCCTCGTTGTTCCATCGACCTTCATCCCAGCTCCCACCATTCATCTGATTTCTTTTGTCTACTCCCCCACCTTTCTAGATCAGGCTATGTCTCATAGTGATACCATCTCTCTCTCTCTCTCTCTCTCTCTCTCTCTCTCTCGCTCTCTCTCTCTCTCTCTCTCGCTCTCACTTTTTTTTTTTACCTGTATTGTGTCAACACCTCTCCCTGGGTCGTAATATGCGCCCATTCACCAACCCTCTCACCTCAGCCAAGATCAACTCTCGCTGTCCAACATACAAGGAGAAGTTCATACCGTTTTACATAATATTATAAGAAATACCTTTAATTCTAACCCCAACATCTCTCTCTCACTTTTATGATCTACTTAGTTATTTTGTGTCCCTTCCATTACTCATTAAAGCTTCGACATGTCCCCCCACCCCCCAAAAAAATAAATAAATAAAAAAGAGTTTCTCGCCCCTTTTGTCGAAATAAACTCTAGGTTATTGGTTTTTAAAAATTCGGTAGATCAGATGTCAAGTGCTTCATATGCCTGACCAGTTAAAATATTCAGTGTATAGAAAATGTAATAAAGAGTCATCAGCAAGTCTTTGAGGTTTTAAGCAGGAGAAAAAAGACCTTAAAGCTGAACCAATCATTCCAAGAGAAAATTCAGTGAGGATGGCCCCAGCAGACCAGGTGTTTCAGATAGTTCAGAATAAACGGAAATCTAAATAAACGCCTGAGATAATGCCCAGAATTCCAATGACGAAGAAGTACAAACAGTCAGAATGTATTAAAGCATGTTAAGGAAAACGCTGGTAAATATGTTAAAGCAAACTTCACCAGGATATAAAATTCAGTGCAAAGGAAAGAACCACACTGGTGGTGAGTGACTGCATCCTAAGAGATCAAGGCTTTGCTTTTGCCTCAAATGAGAAAGGGAAGAAAAAATTAGTGAAGACTGTACCTGGGAATCAGACATACATAATCACCAAAGATATCGAAAGTACACCAGACACCAGAGGAACATGATTTGTTGTGAATGTAGGCATAAATGATGCCCAAAACGGAGGTAAAGTTGACACCAGCGAAATCTGATGGTATATTTTATATATATATATATATATATATATATATATATATATATATATATATATATATATATATATATATATATATATATATATATATATATATATATATATAATAAGCGATTGGTGGATGAGTTTGGGAGAGTGTGTAAGAAACGGAATCTGAAGGTGAATGTAGGGAAGAGTAAAGTGATGGTCTTTGAGAGAGGTGAAGTCAGTGAATGTACAGCGAGGTTGGATGGTGAGGAATTGGAAAATGTGAGTACGTTTAAGTACTTGGGTTGTGTGATGAGTAAGGATGGAGGTTTGGAGGGTGAAGTGCTTGAAAGGGTACAACAGGGAAGAAAGGTTGCTGGTTCTTTGAAAGTAGTGATAAGAAACAGGGAAGTGAGCATGGAAGTGAAAAAGTTACTACATGACAGTATTGTGATACCAACTCTAACGTACGGAAGTGAAGCTTGGACGTTGTTGGAAGGACACAAGTCAAGAGTGAGAGCAGTGGAAATGAGTTATTTAAGAGGAGCCTGTGGAGTCACATGGAGAGATTGGCTGATGAATGAGGATATAAAGGAACGTTGTGGTGTTGATGTGGATGTGATAGGGAGCGTTATGAGGAACACACTGAGGTGGTTTGGCCACGTGGAGAGGATGGAGGGTGAAAGACTGACGAAGAGAATGTATGTGAGTGAGGTGGAGGGGGGAAGAGGGAGGGGGAGGCCGAGGATGAGATGGAGGGATGGGGTGGAGAGGTATATGAGAGAGGGGGTTGTGAGTTGGGAACAGGGCAGTGAAATGGCGGGGGACAGGGCGACTTGGAGGCGATTTGTTTGTGGCCACCCCAAATGGGATTGAGGCGTCTGGCAATAGATAGAAAGATAGATAGATTGGTGAAAAAAATTAACAAGATCTGATGTGAGAGGTGTAAGGCTGAGAGGGAGACCACGAATAGGATGTATGGACAGTGTGAAGAGAGCGCTGGATGCGGGAGGGATGTCTGTTGAGCAAGGAAGAGTTGCTGTGCGCGTGACAGAAATAAATGGAGAGAAACTGTGAATGAATAAATGATGACACAGCCCTGAGGGGATATTCTCCCTCATTTGGTCCGATTAGCTAGTCAGGTCAGGTGCGAATAAGGGGATGGGTCTATTATGATGTGGCAGGGGTAAACCGGCTCTGCTGTCGGGCCCTGCTGAGGATGTCACTGATTGCACTGAGCAATTGACCTATGTGTGGTGTGGTGAGGTAAGGATCTGTCCCTTCTCCCCTTTGGGGGTAAGATGCGAATGACTGTGTTTGAATGGAGAAGTAAATGGGGAGTGTGTCATCCTGTCTCGGCTACCTCCCTTTCCATGGGGGAAGCAGCCTATTTTATCTACTCCCACCATGGTCCTGAACACCGCAATCATGTCTCCCCTCTTTCTCCTTTCCTCTAACGAAGGCAAATCCAGTTTTTCCAGCCTCTCTCTGTATGACAGGCCTGTCAGACTGGGGACCATTTTGGTTGCTGTTCTTTGTATTCTCTCAATCTTGTTTATATCTTTCTTTTTGTGTGGGGACCACACTACCGCTGCATATTCTAACCTGGGGCGGATCATGGCCACTATCAATTTTTTCATCATTTCCTCATCCATATAATGAAATGCTACTCTTATGTTAGTCAAGAGTTTATAAGTCTCTCCAACTATCTTGTTAATGTGCTTTTCTGGTGACAAACTATCTTGGACCAGCACTCCCAAATCTTTCTCTTCTCTCCTTTTTGTGATTAATTCATTACCCAAAAAATAATTCAGTGATGGTCTCCTGGTACTTTTACCCATTTCCAATATTTTACATTTCTTTACATTAAATTTCATTTCCCACGTCCGGCTCCAATTGTGTATCCTATCCAAATCCTCCTGCAGTATTTTACAATCCTCCTCAACCTCTATCTTCCTCAAGATCTTTACATCATCAGCAAACAGACTTGCATAACTGTTCACTCCATCTACCATATCATTTACGTAAATCAGGAACATTACTGGCGCCAACACTGAGCCTTGAGGGACTCCACTTGTTACTTCCCTCCATCCAGACATCTTTTCCTTTATTACTGTCCTCATTTGTCTGTCTCTCAAAAAGTCTCTCATCCATTCCAAAGGTTTCCCCTTTAGTCCTCCTATATATTCTAGTTTCCACATTAGTCTCTTATGAGGTACCTTGTCAAAGGCCTTCTCTAAGTGTAACTTGTTATGAGTGTCTCCCTCCTCCTGTTAATTTCTTGCCTATGCCTGTCTGTGTAGAAGCGGAAGGTTTTGTCGATACTAACAAGAACCTCCTCCGTTCTTTAGGGGCTGATTTCGTGTTCCATCACTTCTTCTTTGAGCCTATCCACGGCAGCAAGGATCTTGCTTATCCTTGACATAGATAGTTCTGTGCCGCCCTCCATCACACTAGGCTTCTTAACATTACTGTGCCTGTAGAATGCCTGGGAATTTCTGCACATCTACATCATGACTGACTTCATGATGGATGCATTATGCGGGGGTTGAGGTCACGTAGCCAGGGAAAATGGTGTTTTTGTGCCACTCCTTGCCTCTGCCTCGCATATTGTGGGCTAAACTCACGCAATCAAGGTTTTTTGGGTATTAGTTTTGGTCACTCACGGACTATGCAATTTTCATACTGTGTGAGCCCACTGTATATCGGAAAGAGCCCAAGAAAGCCAGAGGCAATCCAGACTGCCTGACCACTTTAGCTATGTTCACCACAATATGGTAAATAAAAGACATGTTTATCAGTGTGCAGTACAATATTATTATACTGTATATATTATACCATTTGAGTATTGAAGTAAATGTATAATACAGTACAGTAAAGCAGTGGTAATGAAAACAGTTTAAAAACTGTCGGTGTGATCCGGACTAATGTCTGATATGTCGGAAAAAGTCCAGGTTAGCAAGGGGAAGTCCAGATGTTGCCTTTTTTGGAATTTTGCCTTTTTTGGGAATGGCCTGGGCCCCAATTAGTCCATTATAGTGAGGTTTTACTGTATTTACTATCCAAAGGCACAAGCAGACCTCAGTGTAAGTAAGGGATGAATTCTAAAACATCATAATCTTCTCCATGCAGCTGATGCTGTAAATGCTAAGAAACAGGCAAATCATCTTTACAGGTAGTAGTGGAGCTTTAATAGTCAGTGGTCTTTAATTTATTGAGGACTTAGAAGCAAAAAAATTTCAGTAAAGACTACTTACTACAAGACTGTACTGTGAGTGAGGGTATGTATTACTTGAATATACTGTAGTTATTTTGTCATGATTACCCCCCCCCAACAATTGAGCTTATTTCACATAGCACACTGACAGAATAAGACAGCGTTATGGGTCATCATCATTTCTATAGCCCATACTTGTGAATATTGAACATCATATTCTAATGTCGATCTGTTGTTCCAACCCTGCATTAAAGATAGAGAGATATCAATGAGAGGTCAAAAGCTCGTGAACTTTAGTTTTGTGAGTTGACACTGTGGCTTAGCTGATGCTGTGACCTTCTTAAGTAAAGAGGATATTTAACCTAGTATGACACGAAGGTGCACGTCAGATCAGATCTTTGGACATAACGCAGGTGCACATGCCACGCACGGAGGTACACAACAGGTGTACATGACACACAGAGTTGCTTGAATATAACTCAGGTTGAGTGTAGCCTATACACTGTATATACACTGTATATGGCTAGTGAGGGAGTGATCGCCCTCTACCTACACAGATCAAAAGCCCTCGGGAGCAGGGGGGTGGTTGCTTTCTCAGGCAGAGGAACTCCTTGAGAGTGAAATGGCTGGGAAGCATGCCGGCACGTGACTGGCTACAGCATAGCTGGGTCTTTCGGGTATGGGCAATCAGGCAAGTTAGCTGCCTACTGCGACTGCAACACAATGGCGAGGTGTTCAGGAAGTTAGCCAAAGAAACCTTGATGGACTCTGAAAGAACAATAATGGCCCCCAGTCCCGTGCAGCCCTTATATGGGCAGGTGGTGCTAAGAATCTCACGGTTGCCTCAATTACAATCTAATTCCTTTGTTAATGCAAAAAATACAATTAAAATTGGTAACTGAAATGTGAGAACGCTAAATCATGACGGTAAAATCGATGAGTTAGTGAAGGTTTTTCAAAATTTCGGACGATATTTGTGCTCTGACAGAAACTAGATTAACTGGAGTCGATAAGTTGGATTTGGAGGATGGTATACGTTTATTGATATCTGGCCGACAGGACGGAATGCATTATCAGGGAGTAGGATTGTTGCTGGGTGGTAAGGCAAATAAGGCTTTATGTGAGTGGGATCCTATAGATGAGCGATTGTTATACGCATGGTTTAAATCAAATCATAGCAACATCAGTCTGTTTGTGTGTTATGCACCTACTAATGATGCACTCGATGAAAGGAAAGACACATTTTATGAAAAGTTGCAAGAAGGAGTAGGAAGGGTACCTAGACATGATGTTTTGATCTGCGTTGGAGACTTTAATGCAGTAATGGGCTGTTCAAATGAGGGATTTGAGGCATGTATGGGTAAGATGGGAGTTGGTAGTAGGATGAGTGAAAACGGAGTGAGGTTTGGAAGCTTCTGTCTGGCAAATGACTTAGTCATCGGGGGCACAATCTTTCAGCATTGCAATATACACAAGACAACTTGGGTGTCGCCGTGTGGAAAATATAAAAATCAGATTGATCACATCGCTATCAGTAGGAGGCATAGAAGTTCTCTGCTAGATGTTCATGTTAAACGGGGAGTGGATATTGGTAGTGACCATCAACTCAGCATTGCAAAAATAAGGTTTAAACTTAAAAATCAGAAGAAGGAAAAATCTGGTGTTGGTAGATACGATATTGTTAAGCTTAGAAGGGAAGGAGAAGAAAAGGAGGAATTCAGATTAGAATGCAGAAATAGGTTTTTGGTGTTGGAAACGTTGGAAGAGGGGGAGAGAAGTGTAGATGAGATGTGGGAGGATGTGAACAAAGTTCTGCATGAGACTGCTGAATGTACGATTGGAAGGAGACATAGATTCAGGAGAAAGAAATGGATATCAGAGGAAACTTGGGATATGATAAAAAAGAGAGGTGAGGCAAAATTGAGGAGTGAGATGCAATGCGTTGATGAACGAGAGATTGAATTAGCAAGAGCTGCGTACTGGAGTTTGAATTCAGAAGTAAGAAGGTTAGCTAGGAGAGATAAAAGAAGATGTGTGGATGAAAAGGTTGCAGAGACTGAAATCTTAATAAACAAAAATGATGGACAGAGTCAAAGAATAGCATATGAATCGATTAGAGAACTGAGTGGTAATGCAGGTAAACGCAAGGAAATACCAGGTAGAGACAGGGAAGGAAATTTATTGACAAAAGATGGAGATATTAAAAATAGATGGAAAGAGCATTTTGAGACAGTTCTTAATAGACCAATACCACCAGAAGAGGATATACCGTCTGCTCATGAAGATTTAAATATAGAAAGAGGAGAGTTGAGGCTTGCAGAAGTGGAGAAAGCAGTAAAACAGTTAAAGAATAATAAGGCACCAGGGGAGGATGGTTTATTTCCGGAAATGTTTAAAGTGGAGGGGGATAGATTAATAATGATCTTGACCAAGCTATTCAATAAGATATGGGTGACGGGGTTACTACCATCAGTTTGGAAGAATGGTGTAATTGTTAAAGTTCCGAAGAAGGGAGACCTGAGTGAATGTGGTAATTGGAGGGGAATCTCTTTGTCACCGATAGCTTTGAAAGTTTTCAGTAGAGTGTTGTTAAATAGGTTGGAGCCGGTGGTTGAGGGTATTCTGAGGGATGAACAGGCTGGTTTTAGAAAGGGACGTGGTTGCAATGATCAGATCTTTATAGTTAGGCATTTGATGCAGCAAAGTTAATGAAATGAGAGTACCGTTAAGTCTTTGTTTTGTTGATTTTGAAAAGGCTTTTGATAGTGTTTCGAGAGAGACTATGGGGAAGATCATGAGACATTATGGAATACCAGAGGAGTTTGTGAGGGTCATTATGAACATGCATGAGGACACATTTTGTAAAGTGATGGTTGATGGTTGTCTGAGTGATTCGTTTGAAGTCAAGTCCGGAGTAATTCAAGGTGGTGTTCTATCGCCTTTACTATTTATATTGGTCATTGATTACATTATGAAACGCGTTGGAACAGAAACCGGTGCAGGTATACTTTGGGGAGAGAACAGGAAACTTTTGGATTTAGATTATGCAGATGATATAGTTTTGATTTGTGATGGGCCAGAAGAGATGCAGAGAGTGTTGGACTGTTTGGTGAGTGAAGGTCGCAAGGTGGGTTTGGTTATTAATTGTGGAAAAACTGAAATAATCAATATGAATATGGAAAATGCGCAGGAATGTGTAATTGGAGGTATGGTTGTAAAGCAAGTTGATAGGTTTAAATATTTAGGTACTTATTTAGCCAAGGATGGTTCTTTGAACTTTGAATTCGAGGAAAGGTTAAAGAAGGCTAATCAGGCAATGGGAATGCTTAAAAATATTTGGAATAATAACAATTTTTCTGTGCATACAAAAATCAAACTTTATAAGGTAATGGTTAGGAGTATCTTAATTTATGGACACGAGTCTTGGTACAGCACAGTGACTATGGAAAATAAATTCTTGGTGTTTGAAAACAAAGCACTTAGAAGAATATTAGGAGTTAAGTGGTGGGAAAGGATACCAAATAGTAGAATTAGAGAAATAAAGGGAGTGCAGCCGGTCGATGAATATGTTAGGTTCTCACGATGGAAGTGGCTAGGACATGTGTATAAGAGACAAGGAATAGTACGAGGTACACCAGGGTGGGTGGCACTTGGTAGGAGAGGTAGAGGAAAGCCAAAAGAGACGTGGGTGAGGACAATGAGACGGGAAGCTGGAGATGAGTGTTGAGGAGATCTTGAGGAGTTAGCACAAGATAGGATGTGGTGGTGTGAGTTCATCGAGGCCCTATGCATCCCCGAGGGTGCCACAGGAAATGATATATATATATATATATATATATATATATATATATATATATATATATATATATATATATATATATATATATATATATATATAAGTAATCAAAACTAAATCGAGTACTGCCTAAATTACGTTCCAATCCCTGTTGTAAAAATATATTATAAATTAATGGAGCTATTAAAGAAATGTGTGAAAGAAAGAACATTATGTTCAATGGTACTTGGACAGATGTGTGGGCAAACCAAGTCTCTTCCGGCAAGATGGCATCCATCAATGCAACAAACAATAACTGAAAGGAGTAAATTATTGACTGCAGCAGTGTACAAAATTCACGAAGACACTTGAGGTGACACTTATGCTTCACCTCCCCCTCCCCAAAAGCCAATAATCATTCAGCCCCCAGATACCCAGATCCCCTCAAAGAATACAGACTACAGGTTGCCAAGGACGAAGGTCTGCGCTGTTAAGATGAAAAGACTAAGTTATCGAGTTTCAAAGTGGACTCATAGACTGGTAGCCAACCCTCATACTACAAACACCCATTACACGTCACGCTCTCTCTCTCTCTCTCTCTCTCTCTCTCTCTCTCTCTCTCTCTCTCTCTCTCTCAGATTTTTTTTCCTATATTCCAATTAGCATTTATATTAGTACATGATTTTTTGGGGGGGAAAATCTGTAAATTGTTATAAAATTTATTAACCCCTGCATAACTATATGTTACTCATGTCAAGTAGTCAGAACTATTCATGTGGCGTTTTTTTTTTTTTTTTAGCCTGTTATTACTGCTATGTTATTGTACAACCTGATTTACAAATTTATTTTTGGTTTTACAGTATCTTTTTCTGGATTCAGTTGTGCTATATGCAAAATGGAGAAATGAACATTTATCCAACGGCAGACCTCGCCCCCCCCCACCCCCAATCCCCTAACATCTCTCTCTCTCTCTCTCTCTCTCTCTCTCTCTCTCTTTTTTTTTTTTTTTTTTACCTGTTTTGTGTCAACACCTCTCCTCTTTCTCTCTCCCTCTTAGTTTTTTTTTTTTTTTTACCTGTTTTGCAGCGTTTCTTAACCTTTTCCGATCTCAGCACCCCCTGTAATTAAGTCTCAGTCCAGCCAGCACCCCTTTACGTCTACTATAGTTACTGGGACTACAGGTGCTACACTACTGCTGGATTAAAGTGAAGTGAAGTCCTGCCTAACAGTTTGTTTGTACATTCTCAAAAAAGAAAAAAAATCAAGGATGTCAATAATAATCAAAACCAATAAGAAATAAAAAATAATGCAGCATTTTTCAGCACCCCCTAAAACTGATTTCAGCACCTCTTAGGGGTGCTAGCACCCCAGATTAAGAAACGCTGCTGTATTGTGTCAAAACCTCTCCCTTGGAGTAATACGCACCTGTTCTCCAACCCTATCACCTCAGCCAAGATCAACTCTCGTTGTACAAAACGCAAAGAGAAATTCATACCGTTTTACATAATATTATAAGAAATACCTTTAATTCTCATCCCCACATCTTTCTCTGACTTTTATGATATGCTTAGTTTTTTTTTTTTTTTTTTTTTTTTTTGTGTGTCCCTTCAATTACTCATTAAAGGTTCGACATGCGCCCCAGAAGAGTTTCTCGCCCCTTTTGTCGAAATAAACTCTGGGTCACTGGTTTTTAAAAATTCGGTAGGTCAGAAGCCAAGTGCTTCATGTGCCTTACCAGTTAAAATATTCAGTGTATAGAAAATGTAGTAAAGAGTCATCAGCAAGTCCTTGATGTTTTAAGCAGGAGAAAGGAGACATTAAAGCTGAACGAATCATTCAAAGAGAAAATCCAGTGAGGATGGCCCCAGCACACCAGCTGTTTCAGATAGTTCAGAATAAACGGAAGTCTAAATAAACGCCTGAGATAATGCCCAGAATTTCTATGACGAAGAAGTACAAACAGTCAAACTGTATTAAAGCATGTTAAGGAAAACGCTGGTAAATATGTTAAAGCAGACAAACTTCACCAGGATATAAAATTCAGTGCAAAGGAAAGAACCACACTGGTGGTGAGTGACTGCATCCTAAGAGATCAAGGCTTTGCTTTTGCCTCAAATGAGAAAGGGAAGAAAAAATTAGTGAAGACTGTACCTGGGAATCAGACATACATAATCGCCAAAGATATCGAAAGTACACCAGACACCAGAGGAACATGATTTGTTGTGAATGTAGGCATAAATGATGCCCAAAACGGAGGTAAAGTTGACACCAGCGAAATCTGATGGTATATTATATATATATATATATATATATATATATATATATATATATATATATATATATATATATATATATAATAAGCGATTGGTGGATGAGTTTGGGAGAGTGTGTAAGAAACGGACTCTGAAGGTGAATGTAGGGAAGAGTAAAGTGATGGTCTTTGAGAGAGGTGAAGTCAGTGAATGTACAGCGAGGTTGAATGGTGAGGAAATGGAAAATGTGAGTACGTTTAAGTACTTGGGTAGTGTGATGAGTAAGGATGGAGGTTTGGAGGGTGAAGTGCTTGAAAGGGTACAACAGGGAAGAAAGGTTGCTGGTTCTTTGAAAGTAGTGATAAGAAACAGGAAGTGAGCATGGAAGTGAAAAAGTTACTACATGACAGTATTGTGATACCAACTCTAACGTACGGAAGTGAAGCTTGGACGTTGTTGGAAGGACACAAGTCAAGAGTGAGAGCAGTGGAAATGAGTTATTTAAGAGGAGCCTGTGGAGTCACATGGAGAGATAGGCTGATGAATGAGGATATAAAGGAACGTTGTGGTGTTGATGTGGATGTGATAGGGAGCGTTATGAGGAACACACTGAGGTGGTTTGGCCACGTGGAGAGGATGGAGGGTGAAAGACTGACGAAGAGAATGTATGTGAGTGAGGTGGAGGGGGGAAGAGGGAGGGGGAGGCCGAGGATGAGATGGAGGGATGGGGTGGAGAGGTATATGAGAGAGGGGGTTGTGAGTTGGGAACAGGGCAGTGAAATGGCGGGGGACAGGGCGACTTGGAGGCAATTTGTTTGTGGCCACCCCAAATGGGATTGAGGCGTCTGGCAATAGATAGAAAGATAGATAGATTGGTGAAAAAAATTAACAAGATCTGATATGAGAGGTGTAAGGCTGAGAGGGAGACCACGAATAGGATGTATGGACAGTGTGAAGAGAGCGCTGGATGCGGGAGGGATGTCTGTTGAGCAAGGAAGAGTTGCTGTGCGCGTGACAGAAATAAATGGAGAGAAACTGTGAATGAATAAATGATGACACAGCCCTGAGGGGATATTCTCCCTCATTTGGTCCGATTAGCTAGTCAGGTCAGGTGCGAATAAGGGGATGGGTCTATTATGATGTGGCAGGGGTAAACCGGCTCTGCTGTCGGGCCCTGCTGCGGATGTCACTGATTGCACTGAGCAATTGACCTATGTGTGGTGTGGTGAGGTAAGGATCTGTCCCTTCTCCCCTTTGGGGGTAAGATGCGAATGACTGTGTTTGAATGGAGAAGTAAATGGGGAGTGTGTCATCCTGTCTCGGCTACCTCCCTTTCCATGGGGGAAGCAGCCTATTTTATCTACTCCCACCATGGTCCTGAACACCGCAATCATGTCTCCCCTCTTTCTCCTTTCCTCTAACGAAGGCAAATCCAGTTTTTCCAGCCTCTCTCTGTATGACAGGTCTGTCAGACTGGGGACCATTTTGGTTGCTGTTCTTTGTATTCTCTCAATCTTGTTTATATCTTTCTTTTTGTGTGGGGACCACACTACCGCTGCATATTCTAACCTGGGGCGGATTATGGCCACTATCAATTTTTTCATCATTTCCTCATCCATATAATGAAATGCTACTCTTATGTTAGTCAAGAGTTTATAAGTCTCTCCAACTATCTTGTTAATGTGCTTTTCTGGTGACAAACTATCTTGGACCAGCACTCCCAAATCTTTCTCTTCTCTCCTTTTTGTGATTAATTCATTACCCAAAAAATAATTCAGTGATGGTCTCCTGGTACTTTTACCCATTTCCAATATTTTACATTTCTTTACATTAAATTTCATTTCCCACGTCCGGCTCCAATTGTGTATCCTATCCAAATCCTCCTGCAGTATTTTACAATCCTCCTCAACCTCTATCTTCCTCAAGATCTTTACATCATCAGCAAACAGACTTGCATAACTGTTCACTCCATCTACCATATCATTTACGTAAATCAGGAACATTACTGGCGCCAACACTGAGCCTTGAGGGACTCCACTTGTTACTTCCCTCCATCCAGACATCTTTTCCTTTATTACTGTCCTCATTTGTCTGTCTCTCAAAAAGTCTCTCATCCATTCCAAAGGTTTCCCCTTTAGTCCTCCTATATATTCTAGTTTCCACATTAGTCTCTTATGAGGTACCTTGTCAAAGGCCTTCTCTAAGTGTAACTCGTTATGAGTGTCTCCCTCCTCCTGTTAATTTCTTGCCTATGCCTGTCTGTGTAGAAGCGAAAGGTTTTGTCGATACTAACAAGAACCTCCTCCGTTCTTTAGGGGCTGATTTCGTGTTCCATCACTTCTTCTTTGAGCCTATCCACGGCAGCAAGGATCTTGCTTATCCTTGACATAGATAGTTCTGTGCCGCCCTCCATCACACTAGGCTTCTTAACATTACTGTGCCTGTAGAATGCCTGGGAATTTCTGCACATCTACATCATGACTGACTTCATGATGGATGCATTATGCGGGGGTTGAGGTCACGTAGCCAGGGAAAATGGTGTTTTTGTGCCACTCCTTGCCTCTGCCTCGCATATTGTGGGCTAAACTCACGCAATCAAGGTTTTTTGGGTATTAGTTTTGGTCACTCACGGACTATGCAATTTTCATACTGTGTGAGCCCACTGTATATCGGAAAGAGTCCAAGAAAGCCAGAGGCAATCCAGACTGCCTGACCACTTTAGCTATGTTCACCACAATATGGTAAATAAAAGACATGTTTATCAGTGTGCAGTACAATATTATTATACTGTATATATTATACCATTTGAGTATTGAAGTAAATGTATAATACAGTACAGTAAAGCAGTGGTAATGAAAACAGTTTAAAAACTGTCGGTGTGATCCGGACTAATGTCTGATATGTCGGAAAAAGTCCAGGTTAGCAAGGGGAAGTCCAG
Source organism: Coenobita brevimanus (assembly GCF_032717465.1). Taxonomy (NCBI): domain Eukaryota; kingdom Metazoa; phylum Arthropoda; class Malacostraca; order Decapoda; family Coenobitidae; genus Coenobita; species Coenobita brevimanus. The sequence continues at coordinate 31,316,834 of NC_136959.1, read as the reverse complement.
ATGTTGCCTTTTTTGGAATTTTGCCTTTTTTGGGAATGGCCTGGGCCCCAATTAGTCCATTATAGTGAGGTTTTACTGTATTTACTATCCAAAGGTGCAAGCAAACCTCAGTGTAAGTAAGGGATGAATTCTATAACATCATAGTCTTCTCCATGCAGCTGATGCTGTAAATGCTAAGAAACAGGCAAATCATCCTTACAGGTAGTAGTGGAGCTTTAATAGTCAGTGGTCTTTAATTTATTGAGGACTTAGAAGCAAAAAAATTTCAGTAAAGACTACTTGCTACAAGACTGTACTGTGAGTGAGGGTATGTATTACTTGAATATACTGTAGTTATTTTGTCATGATTCCCCCCCCCCTTACAATTGAGCTTATTTCACATAGCACACTGACAGAATAAGACAGCGTTATGGGTCATCATCATTTCTATAGCCCATACTTGTAAATATTGAACATCATATTCTAATGTCGATCTGTTGTTCCAACCCTGCATTAAAGATAGAGAGATATCAATGAGAGGTCAAAAGCTCGTGAACTTTAGTTTTGTGAGTTGACACTGTGGCTTAGCTGATGCTGTGACCTTCTCAAGTAAAAAGGATATTTAACCTAGTATGACACGAAGGTGCACGTCAGATCAGATCTTTGGACATAACGCAGGTGCACATGCCACGCACGGAGGTACACAACAGGTGTACATGACACACAGAGTTGCTTGAATATAACTCAGGTTGAGTGTAGCCTATACACTGTATATACACTGTATATGGCTAGTGAGGGAGTGATCGCCCTCTACCTACACAGATCAAAAGCCCTCGGGAGCAGGGGGGTGGTTGCTTTCTCAGGCAGAGGAACTCCTTGAGAGTGAAATGGCTGGGAAGCATGCCGGCACGTGACTGGCTACAGCATAGCTGGGTCTTTTGGGTATGGGCAATCAGGCAAGTTAGCTGCCTACTGCGACTGCAACACAATGGCGAGGTGTTCAGGAAGTTAGCCAAAGAAACCTTGATGGACTCTGAAAGAACAATAATGGCCCCCAGTCCCGTGCAGCCCTTAAATGGGCAGGGGGTGCTAAGAATCTCACGGTTGCCTCAATTACAGTCTAATTCCTTTGTTAATGCAAAAAATACAATTAAAATTGGTAATTGGAATGTGAGAACGCTAAATCATGACGGTAAAATCGATGAGTTAGTGAAGGTTTTTCAAAATTACGGACTTGATATTTGTGCTCTGACAGAAACTAGATTAACTGGAGTCGATAAGTTGGATTTGGAGGATGGTATACGTTTATTGATATCTGGCCGACAGGACGGAATGCATTATCAGGGAGTAGGATTGTTGCTGGGTTGTAAGGCAAATAAGGCTTTATGTGAGTGGGATCCTATAGATGAGCGATTGTTATACGCACGGTTTAAATCAAATCATGGCAACATCAGTCTGTTTGTGTGTTATGCACCTACTAATGATGCACTCGATGAAAGGAAAGACACATTTTATGAAAAGTTGCAAGAAGGAGTAGGAAGGGTACCTAGACATGATGTTTTGATCTGCGTTGGAGACTTTAATGCAGTAATGGGCTGTTCAAATGAGGGATTTGAGGCATGTATGGGTAAGATGGGAGTTGGTAGTAGGATGAGTGAAAACGGAGTGAGGTTTGGAAGCTTCTGTCTAGCAAATGACTTAGTCATCGGGGGCACACTCTTTCAGCATTGCAATATACACAAGACAACTTGGGTGTCGCCGTGTGGAAAATATAAAAATCAGATTGATCACATCGCTGTCAGTAGGAGGCATAGAAGTTCTCTGCTAGATGTTCATGTTAAACGGGGAGTGGATATTGGTAGTGACCATCAACTCAGCATTGCAAAAATAAGGTTTAAACTTAAAAATCAGAAGAAGGAAAAATCTGGTGTTGGTAGATACGATATTGTTAAGCTTAGAAGGGAAGGAGAAGAAAAGGAGGAATTCAGATTAGAATGCAGAAATAGGTTTTTGGTGTTGGAAACGTTGGAAGAGGGAGAGAGAAGTGTAGATGAGATGTGGGAGGATGTGAACAAAGTTCTGCATGAGACTGCTGAATGTACGATTGGAAGGAGACATAGATTCAGGAGAAAGAAATGGATATCAGAGGAAACGTGGGATATGATAAAAAAGAGAGGTGAGGTTAAATTGAGGAGTGAGATGCAATGCGTTGATGAACGAGAGATTGAATTAGCAAGAGCTGCGTACTGGAGTTTGAATTCAGAAGTAAAAAGGTTAGCTAGGAGAGATAAAAGAAGATGTGTGGATGAAAAGGTTGCAGAGACTGAAATCTTAATAAACAAAAATGATGGACAGAGTCAAAGAATAGCATATGAATCGATTAGAGAACTGAGTGGTAATGCAGGTAAACGCAAGGAAATACCAGTTAGAGACAGGGAAGGAAATTTATTGACAAAAGATGGAGATATTAAAAATAGATGGAAAGAGCATTTTGAGACAGTTCTTAATAGACCAATACCACCAGAAGAGGATATACCGTCTGCTCAGGATGATTTAAATATAGAAAGAGGAGAGTTGAGGCTTGCAGAAGTGGAGAAAGCAGTAAAACAGTTAAAGAATAATAAGGCACCAGGGGAGGATGGTTTATTTCCGGAAATGTTTAAAGTGGAGGGGGATAGATTAATAATGATCTTGACCAAGCTATTCAATAAGATATGGGTGACGGGGTTACTACCATCAGTTTGGAAGAATGGTGTAATTGTTAAAGTTCCGAAGAAGGGAGACCTGAGTGAATGTGGTAATTGGAGGGGAATCTCTTTGTCACCGATAGCTTTGAAAGTTTTCAGTAGAGTGTTGTTAAATAGGTTGGAGCCGGTGGTTGAGGGTATTCTGAGGGATGAACAGGCTGGTTTTAGAAAGGGACGTGGTTGCAATGATCAGATCTTTATAGTTAGGCATTTGATGCAGCAAGTTAATGAAATGAGAGTACCGTTAAGTCTTTGTTTTGTTGATTTTGAAAAGGCTTTTGATAGTGTTTCGAGAGAGACTATGGGGAAGATCATGAGACATTATGGAATACCAGAGGAGTTTGTGAGGGTCATTATGAACATGCATGAGGACACATTTTGTAAAGTGATGGTTGATGGTTGTCTGAGTGATTCGTTTGAAGTCAAGTCCGGAGTAATTCAAGGTGGTGTTCTATCGCCTTTACTATTTATATTGGTCATTGATTACATTATGAAACGCGTTGGAACAGAAACCGGTGCAGGTATACTTTGGGGAGAGAACAGGAAACTTTTGGATTTAGATTATGCAGATGATATAGTTTTGATTTGTGATGGGCCAGAAGAGATGCAGAGAGTGTTGGACTGTTTGGTGAGTGAAGGTCGCAAGGTGGGTTTGGTTATTAATTGTGGAAAAACTGAAATAATCAATATGAATATGGAAAATGCGCAGGAATGTGTAATTGGAGGTATGGTTGTAAAGCAAGTTGATAGGTTTAAATATTTAGGTACTTATTTAGCCAAGGATGGTTCTTTGAACTTTGAATTCGAGGAAAGGTTAAAGAAGGCTAATCAGGCAATGGGAATGCTTAAAAATATTTGGAATAATAACAATTTTTCTGTGCATACAAAAATCAAACTTTATAAGGTAATGGTTAGGAGTATCTTAATTTATGGACACGAGTCTTGGTACAGCACAGTGACTATGGAAAATAAATTCTTGGTGTTTGAAAACAAAGCACTTAGAAGAATATTAGGAGTTAAGTGGTGGGAAAGGATACCAAATAGTAGAATTAGAGAAATAAAGGGAGTGCAGCCGGTCGATGAATATGTTAGGTTCTCACGATGGAAGTGGCTAGGACATGTGTATAAGAGACAAGGAATAGTACGAGGTACACCAGGGTGGGTGGCACTTGGTAGGAGAGGTAGAGGAAAGCCAAAAGAGACGTGGGTGAGGACAATGAGACGGGAAGCTGGAGATGAGTGTTGGGGAGATCTTGAGGAGTTAGCACAAGATAGGATGTGGTGGTGTGAGTTCATCGAGGCCCTATGCATCCCCGAGGGTGCCACAGGAAATGATATATATATATATATATATATATATATATATATATATATATATATATATATATATATATATATATATATATATATATATATATATAAGTAATCAAAACTAAATCGAGTACTGCCTAAATTACGTTCCAATCCCTGTTGTAAAAATAAATTATAAATTAATGGAGCTATTAAAGAAATGTGTGAAAGAAAGAACATTATGTTCAATGGTACTTGGACAGATGTGTGGGCAAACCAAGTCTCTTCCGGCAAGATGGCATCCATCAATGCAACAAACAATAACTGAAAGGAGTAAATTATTGACTGCAGCAGTGTACAAAATTCACGAAGACACTTGAGGTGACACTTATGCTTCACCTCCCCCTCCCCAAAAGCCAATAATCATTCAGCCCCCAGATACCCAGATCCCCTCAAAGAATACAGACTACAGGTTGCCAAGGACGAAGGTCTGCGCTGTTAAGATGAAAAGACTAAGTTATCGAGTTTCAAAGTGGACTCATAGACTGGTAGCCAACCCTCATACTACAAACACCCATTACACGTCACGCTCTCTCTCTCTCTCTCTCTCTCTCTCTCTCTCTCTCTCTCTCTCTCTCTCTCTCTCTCTCTCAGATTTTTTTTCCTATATTCCAATTAGCATTTATATTAGTACATGATTTTTTGGGGGGGAAAATCTGTAAATTGTTATAAAATTTATTAACCCCTGCATAACTATATGTTACTCATGTCAAGTAGTCAGAACTATTCATGTGGCGTTTTTTTTTTTTTTTTAGCCTGTTATTACTGCTATGTTATTGTACAACCTGATTTACAAATTTATTTTTGGTTTTACAGTATCTTTTTCTGGATTCAGTTGTGCTATATGCAAAATGGAGAAATGAACATTTATCCAACGGCAGACCTCGCCCCCCCCCACCCCCAATCCCCTAACATCTCTCTCTCTCTCTCTCTCTCTCTCTCTCTCTGTTTTTTTTTTTTTTTTTTACCTGTTTTGTTTCAACACCTCTCCTCTTTCTCTCTCCCTCTTAGTTTTTTTTTTTTTTTACCTGTTTTGCAGCGTTTCTTAACCTTTTCCGATCTCAGCACCCCCTGTAATTAAGTCTCAGTCCAGCCAGCACCCCTTTACGTCTACTGTAGTTACTGGGACTACAGGTGCTACACTACTGCTGGATTAAAGTGAAGTGAAGTCCTGCCTAACAGTTTGTTTGTACATTCTCAAAAAAGAAAAAAAATCAAGGATGTCAATAATAATCAAAACCAATAAGAAATAAAAAATAATGCAGCATTTTTCAGCACCCCCTAAAACTGATTTCAGCACCTCTTAGGGGTGCTAGCACCCCAGATTAAGAAACGCTGCTGTATTGTGTCAACACCTCTCCCTTGGAGTAATACGCACCCGTTCTCCAACCCTATCACCTCAGCCAAGATCAACTCTCGCTGTACAAAACGCAAAGAGAAATTCATACCGTTTTACATAATATTATAAGTAATACCTTTAATTCTCATCCCCACATCTTTCTCTCACTTTTATGATATGCTTGTTTTTTTGTTTTTTTTCCTTTCAATTACTCATAAAAGGTTCGACATGCGCCCAAGAAGAGTTTCTCGCCCTTTTTGTCGAAATAAACTCTGGGTCACTGGTTTTTAAAAATTCGGTAGGTCAGAAGCCAAGTGCTTCATGTGCCTGACCAGTTAAAATATTCAGTGTATAGAAAATGTAGTAAAGAGTCATCAGCAAGTCCTTGATGTTTTAAGCAGGAGAAAGGAGACATTAAAGCTGAACGAATCATTCAAAGAGAAAATCCAGTGAGGATGGCCCCAGCACACCAGCTGTTTCAGATAGTTCAGAATAAACGGAAGTCTAAATAAACGCCTGAGATAATGCCCAGAATTTCTATGACGAAGAAGTACAAACAGTCAAACTGTATTAAAGCATGTTAAGGAAAACGCTGATAAATATGTTAAAGCAGACAAACGTCACCAGGATATAAAATTCAGTGCAAAGGAAAGAACCACACTGGTGGTGAGTGACTGCATCCTAAGAGATCAAGGCTTTGCTTTTGCCTCAAATGAGAAAGGGAAGAAAAAATTAGTGAAGACTGTACCTGGGAATCAGACATACATAATCGCCAAAGATATCGAAAGTACACCAGACACCAGAGGAACATGATTTGTTGTGAATGTAGGCATAAATGATGCCCAAAACGTAGGTAAAGTTGACACCAGCGAAATCTGATGGTATATTATATATATATATATATATATATATATATATATATATATATATATATATATATATATATAATAAGCGATTGGTGGATGAGTTTGGGAGAGTGTGTAAGAAACGGAATCTGAAGGTGAATGTAGGGAAGAGTAAAGTGATGGTCTTTGAGAGAGGTGAAGTCAGTGAATGTACAGCGAGGTTGTATGGTGAGGAAATGGAAAATGTGAGTACGTTTAAGTACTTGGGTAGTGTGATGAGTAAGGATGGAGGTTTGGAGGGTGAAGTGCTTGAAAGGGTACAACAGGGAAGAAAGGTTGCTGGTTCTTTGAAAGTAGTGATAAGAAACAGGGAAGTGAGCATGGAAGTGAAAAAGTTACTACATGACAGTATTGTGATACCAACTCTAACGTACGGAAGTGAAGCTTGGACGTTGTTGGAAGGACACAAGTCAAGAGTGAGAGCAGTGGAAATGAGTTATTTAAGAGGAGCCTGTGGAGTCACATGGAGAGATAGGCTGATGAATGAGGATATAAAGGAACGTTGTGGTGTTGATGTGGATGTGATAGGGAGCGTTTTGAGGAACACACTGAGGTGGTTTGGCCACGTGGAGAGGATGGAGGGTGAAAGACTGACGAAGAGAATGTGAGTGAGGTGGAGGGGGGAAGAGGGAGGGGGAGGCCGAGGATGAGATGGAGGGATGGGGTGGAGAGGTATATGAGAGAGGGGGTTGTGAGTTGGGAACAGGGCAGTGAAATGGCGGGGGACAGGGCGACTTGGAGGCGATTTGTTTGTGGCCACCCCAAATGGGATTGAGGCGTCTGGCAATAGATAGAAAGATAGATAGATTGGTGAAAAAAATTAACAAGATCTGATGTGAGAGGTGTAAGGCTGAGAGGGAGACCACGAATAGGATGTATGGACAGTGTGAAGAGAGCGCTGGATGCGGGAGGGATGTCTGTTGAGCAAGGAAGAGTTGCTGTGCGCGTGACAGAAATAAATGGAGAGAAACTGTGAATGAATAAATGATGACACAGCCCTGAGGGGATATTCTCCCTCATTTGGTCCGATTAGCTAGTCAGGTCAGGTGCGAATAAGGGGATGGGTCTATTATGATGTGGCAGGGGTAAACCGGCTCTGCTGTCGGGCCCTGCTGCGGATGTCACTGATTGCACTGAGCAGTTGACCTATGTGTGGTGTGGTGAGGTAAGGATCTGTCCCTTCTCCCCTTTGGGGGTAAGATGCGAATGACTGTGTTTGAATGGAGAAGTAAATGGGGAGTGTGTCATCCTGTCTCGGCTACCTCCCTTTCCGTGGGGGAAGCAGCCTATTTTATCTACTCCCACCATGGTCCTGAACACCGCAATCATGTCTCCCCTCTTTCTCCTTTCCTCTAACGAAGGCAAATCCAGTTTTTCCAGCCTCTCTCTGTATGACAGGTCTGTCAGACTGGGGACCATTTTGGTTGCTGTTCTTTGTATTCTCTCAATCTTGTTTATATCTTTCTTTTTGTGTGGGGACCACACTACCGCTGCATATTCTAACCTGGGGCGGATCATGGCCACTATCAATTTTTTCATCATTTCCTGATCCATATAATGAAATGCTACTCTTATGTTAGTCAAGAGTTTATAAGTCTCTCCAACTATCTTGTTAATGTGCTTTTCTGGTGACAAACTATCTTGGACCAGCACTCCCAAATCTTTCTCTTCTCTCCTTTTTGTGATTAATTCATTACCCAAAAAATAATTCAGTGATGGTCTCCTGGTACTTTTACCCATTTCCAATATTTTACATTTCTTTACATTAAATTAAACCTCTATCTTCCTCAAGATCTTTACATCATCAGCAAACAGACTTGCATAACTGTTCACTCCATCTACCATATCATTTACGTAAATCAGGAACATTACTGGCGCCAACACTGAGCCTTGAGGGACTCCACTTGTTACTTCCCTCCATCCAGACATCTTTTCCTTTATTACTGTCCTCATTTGTCTGTCTCTCAAAAAGTCTCTCATCCATTCCAAAGGTTTCCCCTTTAGTCCTCCTATATATTCTAGTTTCCACATTAGTCTCTTATGAGGTACCTTGTCAAAGGCCTTCTCTAAGTGTAACTCGTTATGAGTGTCTCCCTCCTCCTGTTAATTTCTTGCCTATGCCTGTCTGTGTAGAAGCGGAAGGTTTTGTCGATACTAACAAGAACCTCCTCCGTTCTTTAGGGGCTGATTTCGTGTTCCATCACTTCTTCTTTGAGCCTATCCACGGCAGCAAGGATCTTGCTTATCCTTGACATAGATAGTTCTGTGCCGCCCTCCATCACACTAGGCTTCTTAACATTACTGTGCCTGTAGAATGCCTGGGAATTTCTGCACATCTACATCATGACTGACTTCATGATGGATGCATTATGCGGGGGTTGAGGTCACGTAGCCAGGCCAAATGGTGTTTTTGTGCCACTCCTTGCCTCTGCCTCGCATATTGTGGGCTAAACTCACGCAATCAAGGTTTTTTGGGTATTAGTTTTGGTCACTCACGGACTATGCAATTTTCATACTGTGTGAGCCCACTGTATATCGGAAAGAGTCCAAGAAAGCCAGAGGCAATCCAGACTGCCTGACCACTTTAGCTATGTTCACCACAATATGGTAAATAAAAGACATGTTTATCAGTGTGCAGTACAATATTATTATACTGTATATATTATACCATTTGAGTATTGAAGTAAATGTATAATACAGTACAGTAAAGCAGTGGTAATGAAAACAGTTTAAAAACTGTCGGTGTGATCCGGACTAATGTCTGATATGTCGGAAAAAGTCCAGGTTAGCAAGGGGAAGTCCAGATGTTGCCTTTTTTGGAATTTTGCCTTTTTTGGGAATGGCCTGGGCCCCAATTAGTCCATTATAGTGAGGTTTTACTGTATTTACTATCCAAAGGTGCAAGCAGACCTCAGTGTAAGTAAGGGATGAATTCTATAACATCATATTCTTCTCCATGCAGCTGATGCTGTAAATGCTAAGAAACAGGCAAATCATCCTTACAGGTAGTAGTGGAGCTTTAATAGTCAGTGGTCTTTAATTTATTGAGGACTTAGAAGCAAAAAAATTTCAGTAAAGACTACTTACTACAAGACTGTACTGTGAGTGAGGGTATGTATTACTTGAATATACTGTAGTTATTTTGTCATGATCCCCCCCCCCTTACAATTGAGCTTATTTCACATAGCACACTGACAGAATAAGACAGCGTTATGGGTCATCATCATTTCTATAGCCCATACTTGTAAATATTGAACATCATATTCTAATGTCGATCTGTTGTTCCAACCCTGCATTAAAGATAGAGAGATATCAATGAGAGGTCAAAAGCTCGTGAACTTTAGTTTTGTGAGTTGACACTGTGGCTTAGCTGATGCTGTGACCTTCTCAAGTAAAAAGGATATTTAACCTAGTATGACACGAAGGTGCACGTCAGATCAGATCTTTGGACATAACGCAGGTGCACATGCCACGCACGGAGGTACACAACAGGTGTACATGACACACAGAGTTGCTTGAATATAACTCAGGTTGAGTGTAGCCTATACACTGTATATACACTGTATATGGCTAGTGAGGGAGTGATCGCCCTCTACCTACACAGATCAAAAGCCCTCGGGAGCAGGGGGTGGTTGCTTTCTCAGGCAGAGGAACTCCTTGAGAGTGAAATGGCTGGGAAGCATGCCGGCACGTGACTGGCTACAGCATAGCTGGGTCTTTTGGGTATGGGCAATCAGGCAAGTTAGCTGCCTACTGCGACTGCAACACAATGGCGAGGTGTTCAGGAAGTTAGCCAAAGAAACCTTGATGGACTCTGAAAGAACAATAATGGCCCCCAGTCCCGTGCAGCCCTTAAATGGGCAGGGGGTGCTAAGAATCTCACGGTTGCCTCAATTACAGTCTAATTCCTTTGTTAATGCAAAAAATACAATTAAAATTGGTAATTGGAATGTGAGAACGCTAAATCATGACGGTAAAATCGATGAGTTAGTGAAGGTTTTTCAAAATTACGGACTTGATATTTGTGCTCTGACAGAAACTAGATTAACTGGAGTCGATAAGTTGGATTTGGAGGATGGTATACGTTTATTGATATCTGGCCGACAGGACGGAATGCATTATCAGGGAGTAGGATTGTTGCTGGGTTGTAAGGCAAATAAGGCTTTATGTGAGTGGGATCCTATAGATGAGCGATTGTTATACGCACGGTTTAAATCAAATCATGGCAACATCAGTCTGTTTGTGTGTTATGCACCTACTAATGATGCACTCGATGAAAGGAAAGACACATTTTATGAAAAGTTGCAAGAAGGAGTAGGAAGGGTACCTAGACATGATGTTTTGATCTGCGTTGGAGACTTTAATGCAGTAATGGGCTGTTCAAATGAGGGATTTGAGGCATGTATGGGTAAGATGGGAGTTGGTAGTAGGATGAGTGAAAACGGAGTGAGGTTTGGAAGCTTCTGTCTAGCAAATGACTTAGTCATCGGGGGCACACTCTTTCAGCATTGCAATATACACAAGACAACTTGGGTGTCACCGTGTGGAAAATATAAAAATCAGATTGATCACATCGCTATCAGTAGGAGGCATAGAAGTTCTCTGCTAGATGTTCATGTTAAACGGGGAGCGGATATTGGTAGTGACCATCAACTCAGCATTGCAAAAATAAGGTTTAAACTTAAAAATCAGAAGAAGGAAAAATCTGGTGTTGGTAGATACGATATTGTTAAGCTTAGAAGGGAAGGAGAAGAAAAGGAGGAATTCAGATTAGAATGCAGAAATAGGTTTTTGGTGTTGGAAACGTTGGAAGAGGGAGAGAGAAGTGTAGATGAGATGTGGGAGGATGTGAACAAAGTTCTGCATGAGACTGCTGAATGTACGATTGGAAGGAGACATAGATTCAGGAGAAAGAAATGGATATCAGAGGAAACGTGGGATATGATAAAAAAGAGAGGTGAGGTTAAATTGAGGAGTGAGATGCAATGCGTTGATGAACGAGAGATTGAATTAGCAAGAGCTGCGTACTGGAGTTTGAATTCAGAAGTAAGAAGGTTAGCTAGGAGAGATAAAAGAAGATGTGTGGATGAAAAGGTTGCAGAGACTGAAATCTTAATAAACAAAAATGATGGACAGAGTCAAAGAATAGCATATGAATCGATTAGAGAACTGAGTGGTAATGCAGGTAAACGCAAGGAAATACCAGTTAGAGACAGGGAAGGAAATTTATTGACAAAAGATGGAGATATTAAAAATAGATGGAAAGAGCATTTTGAGACAGTTCTTAATAGACCAATACCACCAGAAGAGGATATACCGTCTGCTCAGGATGATTTAAATATAGAAACAGGAGGGTTGAGGCTTGCAGAAGTGGAGAAAGCAGTAAAACAGTTAAAGAATAATAAGGCACCAGAGGAGGATGGTTTATTTCCGGAAATGTTTAAAGTGGAGGGGGATAGATTAATAATGATCTTGACCAAGCTATTCAATAAGATATGGGTGACGGGGTTACTACCATCAGTTTGGAAGAATGGTGTAATTGTTAAAGTTCCGAAGAAGGGAGACCTGAGTGAATGTGGTAATTGGAGGGGAATCTCTTTGTCACCGATAGCTTTGAAAGTTATCAGTAGAGTGTTGTTAACCCGCCCCGTCCCGGCCACTTTTCGACCACTGGTATCCCACAATCCCGGGCAATTTTCGACCTTTTTTTTTTTTGCTAAAACTTTCGCTTTTGGTGAGAAACATCGAAAATTCATAGAGAAATCGCTCACCTGAGGTTTAAAATACTCATTACAGGTAGGAGAGCCTCCTTACCTTACTGGGTTTTCTATCAGGCTGACACCAAAGAAAACGAGTTCTATGGGAGGATAACTATTTCACACCACTCATAAACGGTATTTATTTATTTACTGTTACGAATTTATATGTAGTACAAGAGTATATTGGTTTTCAAGCAGTAATATAGGCATTATAAGCATTGGTTCACTCACTAATACCTGACCTGTTTTTGCCACATTACCTGATCATCATTTCTAACTGTTTCTTCCTCTAATGCTATGTAAAGTTTGTCTTCCACATTGTCATTGATTGGGGAATCACTCTGGCCCTGAATTTCGTACCGTGGCATGACATGGCTATACTGGCCAGGTCACTGATAACAGGTGAATTGCTGAGAAAAGGGCATGCAGGGGGGGGGAGGAGGTCATGCTGGGTAAGGCATTGTCTCTGCCTGGCATCTTGTTGAGGAAGGTGTCCCGTGTATACTGTACGTACCAAAAATGACTCGCGAAAATTGAAAATTGTGGAAATTATGAACCTTGCAATTGCAGGACGTTGAAGTACGTCCTCGGGATTAGCTGTGACAAAACGTGAGGACGTGGAAGTACGTCCTCGGGACGGCGCGGGTTAAATAGGTTGGAGCCGGTGGTTGAGGGTATTCTGAGGGATGAACAGGCTGGTTTTAGAAAGGGACGTGGTTGCAATGATCAGATCTTTATAGTTAGGCATTTGATGCAGCAAGTTAATGAAATGAGAGTACCGTTAAGTCTTTGTTTTGTTGATTTTGAAAAGGCTTTTGATAGTGTTTCGAGAGAGACTATGGGGAAGATCATGAGACATTATGGAATACCAGAGGAGTTTGTGAGGGTCATTATGAACATGCATGAGGACACATTTTGTAAAGTGATGGTTGATGGTTGTCTGAGTGATTCGTTTGAAGTCAAGTCCGGAGTAATTCAAGGTGGTGTTCTATCGCCTTTACTATTTATATTGGTCATTGATTACATTATGAAACGCGTTGGAACAGAAACCGGTGCAGGTATACTTTGGGGAGAGAACAGGAAACTTTTGGATTTAGATTATGCAGATGATATAGTTTTGATTTGTGATGGGCCAGAAGAGATGCAGAGAGTGTTGGACTGTTTGGTGAGTGAAGGTCGCAAGGTGGGTTTGGTTATAAATTGTGGAAAAACTGAAATAATCAATATGAATATGGAAAATGCGCAGGAATGTGTAATTGGAGGTATGGTTGTAAAGCAAGTTGATAGGTTTAAATATTTAGGTACTTATTTAGCCAAGGATGGTTCTTTGAACTTTGAATTCGAGGAAAGGTTAAAGAAGGCTAATCAGGCAATGGGAATGCTTAAAAATATTTGGAATAATAACAATTTTTCTGTGCATACAAAAATCAAACTTTATAAGGTAATGGTTAGGAGTATCTTAATTTATGGACACGAGTCTTGGTACAGCACAGTGACTATGGAAAATAAATTCTTGGTGTTTGAAAACAAAGCACTTAGAAGAATATTAGGAGTTAAGTGGTGGGAAAGGATACCAAATAGTAGAATTAGAGAAATAAAGGGAGTGCAGCCGGTCGATGAATATGTTAGGTTCTCACGATGGAAGTGGCTAGGACATGTGTATAAGAGACAAGGAATAGTACGAGGTACACCAGGGTGGGTGGCACTTGGTAGGAGAGGTAGAGGAAGGCCAAAAGAGACATGGGTGAGGACAATGAGACGGGAAACTGGAGATGAGTGTTGGGGAGATCTTGAGGAGTTAGCACAAGATAGGATGTGGTGGTGTGAGTTCATTGAGGCCCTATGCATCCCCGAGGGTGCCACAGGAAATGATATATATATATATATATATATATATATATATATATATAAGTAATCAAAACTAAATCGAGTTATATATAAGTAATCAAAACTAAATCGAGTACTGCCTAAATTACGTTCCAATCCCTGTTGTAAAAATATATTATAAATTAATGAAGCTATTAAAGAAATGTGTGAAAGAAAGAACATTATGTTCAATGGTACTTGGACAGATGTGTGGGCAAACCAAGTCTCTTCCGGCAAGATGGCATCCATCAATGCAACAAACAATAACTGAAAGGAGTAAATTATTGAATGCAGCAGTGTACAAAATTCACGAAGACACTTAAGGTGGCACTAATGCTTCACCTCACCCTTCCCAAACCCAACAATCATCCAGCCCGCAGATACCCAGATCCCCTCAAAGAACACAGACTACAGGTTGCCAAGGACGAAGGTCTGCGCTGTTAAGATGAAAAGACTAAGTTATCGAGTTTCAAAGTGGACTCATAGACTGGTAGCCAACCCTCATATTACAAACACCCATTACACGTCACGCTCTCTCTCTCTCTCTCTCTCTCTCTCTCTCAGATTTTTTTTCCTATATTCCAATTAGCATTTATATTAGTACATGATTTTTTTTGTGAAAATCTGTAAATTGTTATAAAAAATTTATTAACCCCTGCATAACTATATCTTACTCATGTCAAGTAGTCAGAACTATTCATGTGGCGTTTTTCTTTTTTTTTCAGCCTGTTATTACTACTATGTTATTGTACAACCTGATTTACAAATTTATTTTTGGTTTTACAGTATCTTTTTCTGGATTCAGTTGTGCTATATGCAAAATGGAGAAATGAACATTTATCCAACGGCAGACCTCGCCCCCCCCACCCCCAATCCCCTAACATCTCTCTCTCTCTCTCTCTCTCTCTCTCTGTTTTTTTTTTTTTTTACCTGTTTTGTGTCAACACCTCTTCTCTTTCTCTCTCCCTCTTAGTTTTTTTTTTTTTTTTTTTTTTTTTTACCTGTTTTGCAGCGTTTCTTAACCTTTTCCGATCTCAGCACCCCCTGTAATTAAGTCTCAGTCCAGCCAGCACCCCTTTACGTCTACTATAGTTACTGGGACTACAGGTGCTACACTACTGCAGGATTAAAGTGAAGTGAAGTACTGCCTAACAGTTTGTTTGTACATTCTCAAAAAAGAAAAAAAATCAAGGATGTCAATAATAATCAAAACCAATAAGAAATAAAAAATAATGCAGCATTTTTCAGCACCCCCTAAAACTGATTTCAGCACCTCTTAGGGGTGCTAGCACCCCAGATTAAGAAACGCTGCTGTATTGTGTCAACACCTCTCCCTTGGAGTAATACGCACCCGTTCTCCAACCCTATCACCTCAGCCAAGATCAACTCTCGTTGTACAAAACGCAAAGAGAAATTCATACCGTTTTACATAATATTATAAGAAATACCTTTAATTCTCATCCCCACATCTTTCTCTCACTTTTATGATATGCTTAGTTTTTTTTTTTTTTTTTTTTTTTGTGTGTCCCTTCAATTACTCATTAAAGGTTCGACATGCGCCCCAGAAGAGTTTCTCGCCCCTTTTGTCGAAATAAACTCTGGGTCACTGGTTTTTAAAAATTCGGAAGGTCAGAAGCCAAGTGCTTCATGTGCCTGACCAGTTAAAATATTCAGTGTATAGAAAATGTAGTAAAGAGTCATCAGCAAGTCCTTGATGTTTTAAGCAGGAGAAAGGAGACATTAAAGCTGAACGAATTATTCAAAGAGAAAATTCAGTGAGGATGGTCCCAGCACACCAGCTGTTTCAGATAGTTCAGAATAAACGGAAGTCGAAATAAACGCCTGAGATAATGCCCAGAATTTCTATGACGAAGAAGTACAAACAGTCAAACTGTATTAAAGCATGTTAAGGAAAACGCTAGTAAATATGTTAAAGCAGACAAACTTCACCAGGATATAAAATTCAGTGCAAAGGAAAGAACCACACTGGTGGTGAGTGACTATCCTAAGAGATCAAGTCTCTGCTTTTGCCTCAAACAACAAAGGGAAGAAAAAAATAGTGAAGACTGTACCTGAGAATCAGACATACAGAATCGCCAAAGATATCAAAAGTATACCATTCACTAGAGAAACATGATTTGTTGTGAATGTAGGTATAAATGATGCCCAAAACGGTAGTAAAATTGCCTCAAGCGAAATCTGAATATATATATATATATATATATATATATATATATATATATATATATATATATATATATATATATATATATATATATATATATAAGTAATCAAAACTATATCGAGTAAATGTGTAGTAAATGGTATACCGCCTAAATTACGTTCCAACCCCTGTTGTAAAATTATATTATAAATTAATGGAGCTATTAAAGAAATGTGTGAAAGAAGGAACATTATGTTCAATGATACTGGGACAGATGTGTGGGCAAACCAAGTCTCTTCCGGCAAGATGGCATGCATGCATGCAACAAACAGTAACTGAAAGGAGTAAATTATTGAATGCAGCAGTGTACAAAATTCACCAAGACACTTGAGGTCAGGTGAAAAAGGCCCAACTCCTCGGTCCTAAAGCACCTAAGGTGTAGCGGGGTCCTCTTTCGAGACTGGAGCTTGGTGCAATGAAAGAGAGGCAGGACACAAAAACTTCAGGCAGTAATCTTTACACGTATATTACCACAGTCAGACACAGGACAAAAGCAGCAGATATTACAACACAATATATAACACAGAAGTAAAACCTTAACTAGGGTATTAGTATCTCGCAGGATACTGGCTTAACTAATACTGACACCAATACAGTAATTCTAGTGCACACGTGTACAGGGAACACGGGCTCGCGTGGAAGCGCGGGGGGAGGGGAAGGGGGGGAGGGGAAGGACTCGTGACGGGTCAGAACAGAGTTATAGTAATATTGGGAGAGGGTAAATATTATTAATTCAAACTCAGTATCATCTGATAGCAAAGGGGTTTTGACATTTGATTCTATCTCTTCTTTACGTTACGCTAGCTGGAGGGAGGAGATTCTTTAGGAAGCGAGGGAGTGGAGGGACACTGGGTATTCCCTGTGTTTATGGTAATACAAACGGGAGGATATTATTCACACTTTCTCTATTATTTTCTGTTAACAAAGGACATGGGTATATTTTCACTACAGATGATTCCTTGGAGGAAGAGTCTTACTGGTTTTTCTGCAAAGGCGTCACTTGTGAATCGGATTCCTCAGAGCTTACTCACTGTACTCTTTCTTACTCATCCACCCGTGATTTCACTCGCCCCGATATTCGACATACATTAAGTCACTGTATCACTGTAACCTGTTTCTAGGGCAACGTCACACTTAACATAAGTCAATTCACTAGTTCTGGGGCAACACCACACTTAATATAATTTACTCATGTAGTGGGGGCGGCGGGGAGACACGCCAGCGACTATTCTGCAGTGCTAGGGGCACCGCCAGGGAAGGGCGTGCCGAGAGGGCACGGGACGGCTCGCAGGGGCGTCCTCTCATGTCCAGGGCTGCAGGTGGCACAGGAGCCCGCAGTCTCCGGGCTAGGTTCAGGGGTATGGCCCTCAGGACTGGGGCTGGACAGGTCCAGGAATCTCTGGCTGAGGTTTTGGCCAGTGGTGGAGGTGTTATGCCGCCTCTTGGGCGTGGAGAGGTCTCGCCCGGGTGTCCTGGGGAGGGTCTGGAGTGACTGAGGACTGCGGTCCCCGAGTCGAGGGGCGCCGTCAGGGAGGGGCTGCAGCACCGACCTGAACTAGGGTCTGTCAGGTGGGTCTTCTCCAAGGCCAGGTGTAGAGACCGGAGGCCAGGGAAAGCCGTTAGGCCTCGCGGGGTCTCTCTGGTGCTGGGGATCCAGGCACCTGCCTCACGTAGGGGCAATGACACTGATAATAAATCCTTTGGTCGTGGGGCCCGGCAATTGGCCGTGGCTGCCCAGGGGTACAACTATAGGGAGCCAAGGCCCTGCAATTGGCCGTGGCCTGAGTGAGGGAGTCAGCGCACCTCTGGTCACCTCCTGAGTGGCAGTAGGCCATCTTCTTCTGAAGGAAGGTGGAGCGGCAGTAGGCTGTCTAAGGGGCAGTGCCTTCGAAGCGGCAATTGGCCGTCTGGCGAAGGTGGGAGTGGCAGTAGGCCGTCTCCTTCTGTGGGAGGGGGGAGCGGCAGTAGGCCATCTCAGGGGCAGCGCCTTGAGAGTGGCAGTAGGCCATCTCCTTTGGCAGGAGGGTAGAGCGGCAATCGGCCGTCTCCTTCGGCAGGAGGGAAGAGCGGCAATCGGCTGTCTCAGGGGCAGCGCCTTCAGAGCGGCAGTAGGCTGTCTCGCCACATGAGTCCTTTCCGCATGCCCACCTCTGCCACCCCGACCCCACACCCCCAACCTCCCCCTGCTCCTGCAATGCCTTTCACTTCCACATACAAGTGCTACATTTCCTCCTCACCCTCCTCCTCCACCCCTCCTACCACCTCAGCCTCCCCTGCCGGAGGGAGAAGAGACAGTAGGCTGTCTCAGGGGCAGCACCTTCAGAGCGGCAGTAGGCCGTCTCCTTCTGCAGGAGGGAGGAGCAGCAGTAGTCCATCTCCTTGGGCAGAAGAGAAGAGCGGCAGTAGGCCATCTCAAGAGAAACACCTCCAGTGCGACGCTTGGCTGACTGACGAAGGCGGGAGCGACAGTAGGCCGTCTCCAGAGAGGTGCTGTCAGGAACTAAGATATCAGCTCCACTCCGAGCTGATTCGGCAATCCCACTCCCCAAAGGTAGTGTTGTCCTCCTGCTAGGGATGCGGTGCGATGGTTGGGTGTTATAAGGGCGCATGGCCCAGGCTGCCTTATGCCGTTGCCGCATGGCATCCCCTAGTGTGGTTGCAGCTACTCCGTGGGGTCCAGGTGGGGGTGTCGATGCATTTCCAGGGGCACTATGCTGTTCCTCTCTCACCTCGTTTTTGGGGTCACTATTTTGTATCCCACGCATTTCACCACTCTCCCCTAGGAAAAAGTTACGTCCCCGTGGCTGGAGGTGGTACACATGGGTGTCGTGGGTGGCGTACACAGACTGGAGATGTTACAGTAGGGCCTGCCAGGTGGTGGTATAGGAGTTTTCTTCCAGCTCTGCGTCGCAGGTGAGGAAGAGCGTGGAGGCGGTGAGGGTGGAACGGAGAAGGGTAAGCAGGTGATGTGGTCCTCATGTCATGAAGGACTTTGTATAAACTTGTGGAGAAGTTTTGTAGATTAGTTATATATATATTAGACTTGTGGACGAGCGGTTGTTATAGGTGAGTAGCTTGTAAGAAGATAATCTTCGTTCCCATTTGTCATGCAATGACAAGAGAAGTAAAGAATAGTATGGGACTATTTTTATTTGTCTTGGAAATATTAACAAAGTCTCACACACAGAGTGAAGTATAAAGTAGAATCCCGTGAGCTACCTCCCTGTCTCACTCTCTCTCTCTCTCTCTCCTCTCTTCCATGTTGCTAAGCTCGTTCTCGCAGACACAGTACCTTCTCATCATCTGACTTGCTGCTTCTATCTGTCTCTCTATCTATCTATTTATCTATTTACCTATTATGATTTGTAATTATAATATGGAGTCCTAACATATGCTCGGCCACACCGCTGAAGGTCCTCCGACAGCAATCATCACTGACATATGCTAATCTATTAGTACATAATATTGATTATAATATTATACACATACAATATTCATAGTACATTGCAATGATCTAGTAATATTGCATTTTAAACAAGTTGTATACATATTTGAATAAATGCAATGGTTGTTGTATGACATTTTGTAAGATGTGTATGTATAACAGACATACGCATATAATTGTGCAATGGTAATACTGCTAGGTTATTACATTACATATTGAGTTATCCCTTTAGTTATGTCTAATATTTCACCTAACTTGTAAGATGATTCTGGTAATACAGAATTGTGGTATAATTGTATGACTTTACATAATATTGTAGTAATATTGTGGTAATACATAATTGTAACATTTTATGAATTGTTACATAATATTGTGGTAATGCATAATTGTGTTGGCCTTATAATTGTAGTTACATTTTGTTAATGCAACTGTTACATAATTGTGTTGGCCTTATAATTGTAGTTAAAGTTACATAAAAGTTACATCTTGTTAATGCAATTGTTACATATTGTTTGTAGTTACATAATTGTAGTTAAAGTTACATAAAAGTTACATCTTGTTAATGCAACTGTTACTTAATTGTTACATATTGTTTGTAGTTACATAATTGTAGTTAAAGTTACATAAAAGTTACATCTTTAATGCAACTGTTACATAATTGTAATAATTGCAGTCCTGACATTGAATCCGGTCATGCTGCAGTCGATGATAGTGATGATGTGCCATGCCACTTGCTTGTGGAGACAACCGTTTGCTTTTTGTTTCACTTATAGAAGGAGTTTATGTGGTATTTTGGCATTTGTAGTAACACTTACGCTTATTTTCATTTGTTTGTTATGTGATCTTACTCTGTTTCTTTTTCTTTCTTTCTTTCTTTTTTCTGTATGTATTGATTTTCTATAGTTTGTTTTTCTTCGTTTGTCTACGCTTTTTCTGTATTGTTCATGGTTGCATAATTGCTGGCTAATTTCCTAGGGACCCTTTTTTAAGGTTTAGTTTATATTGCACAGATATTACTGAAAATGATATTATATAGCCCCATATTTTGTTATTTTATATAAAAAATATATATACCCTATATACAGTATTAACTATATGCACTGACTTGATGTTCACTTGTACCTATCATGGGCAATATATGTGTCAGCACTGTGTAGAAATCATTGTCTTCACGATTGTGTTGAAGATGTTCATTCTTGCTAACGTCATTTGTGCTGGCCATTTTTTTTTTTTCCTGGTTTTCTTTGTGAGTTAATTTATCTCTTTCCACTAGGTAGCTTTAATTAATAAATGTTTAATACAGTTCTTTTAATCGCTCACTGAGTAACTGTGATGGTATATTTTCTATATCACTTTGTAGATGTAATAATGTATAGCTGTATGTATGCAACACGTATTTTATGTAGGTATAGATGGTAACACACGTTGGTAATAAATAAATGCTAAAATAAATGAATGAATATATACAGTGTAGAATATTTATTGTTGGTGCAAGTATTGAATGACTGAATTATGAAGATAACTGAAGTAGGTATATGTATTCAAGCTGTAATTATACAGCAGGTTTTATATGTTTGTGCAAAATGTGTTGTCTGTCACTGCGTATCGTGTGAATGAAGTAACTATGTAATTCACTAATTTTTTACCGTGGTGGGAATGGTGTGAGTGGTGTTGCACGTGGTGATAGCGTTGTTCTTCACGGGTTGATTGACGTGTTGTGGGGTGTCAGACACACAGCTTGGCGTCGTTTCAGCACGCGTATGGTGATGTCGACTTCCCACACTGGTAGCTGTGGTGAGTAAATGAGTAGTGATGAGTAACTTGAGTGAAGATGAGTGAGTAAGATGAGTTGTGAATATGGGCTTGATATTTGCTTCGTTGTCTTGACCTCTTGACTCCTGCGTCAGTGGTGGGGGTTGGGTGGATGTAGCAGAGAGAGGAGGGTGAGGTCTGATGGTTGTGAGTTTTGAGTCGTATCTCACTCTTCGTTTGTTTGTTTTGTTTTTCTTTCTCGAGGTTTTCTCGTTTCTTTTCTCTTGTGATTTACTCGTTGTGGGATGAAGACTGCCGCTACTCGTAGGAGCGTGTAGATTATACAGATGACTCATAGAGTTGTTACTTGTAGTTGGTTGTAGATGGTTGTAGTTCGTTGGTTCGTCATAGAAATTGCAAGATTGTTTGTATCAATATATTGTTAAACTACTTGCAAGGCGTCCTGTGACCTCTTCACCTCTAAATCGGCGTGATGATCGGGGAGAAGGAGGGGGCTAGTTGGAGAGATTACTGTCAGGAGCTGGTTGTGAGTTGTTGGTTGTGAGAGGTATTTTTTGTTTTCAATCTTGATAATCCAGAATCAACTGTACACTCGTGGGCTTGTATTTTGTAGGAATTCACTGTAGAATTGAAGCTAATCTTGTAGAGTCTCGCCTGCTTTTGTAGAAATTCGTTTTTGATTCGGAGACGATGTCTGTAGTTTCACTGGCCACCAAATAATGTCATGAAAAACTTAGAAATAATGTCATAAAAGACTTTGTAGTTACTTGTAGAGAAGTTTTGTAGTTTAGTTGTCACTCTCGATTTCTTGTAGTAGGAATTAAAGATGAATACAGGAGTTGATCTTAATTTATTATCTTCAGAGAAATCTAAGTTGAGCAGGGTATGTCTTACAGAGACAATATAATAAGTAAGTCTAGTTGAGCCCCTCTTTCTTGTTCACTCTCTCCACTACCTGTCTGTTCAAATGCTAGCCTCCTTCTGAGCTCTCTTTCCTAAATTCTGGTGAAACAGGGGTCGTGTCACGTGTGTTACACTGTGGTTGGAAAGTTCCAGAAACCTGTGTGTGAGTATGTGTGTATGTCACTAGGCTTTGTTCCCCTGCTATCTCGCTGACACACTGCCTACATCATCTCCTGACATTGCTACTTCCTGTGTAATGGTCAACATTTCCTCAGTTAACTTGCAAGATCATTTCCCTTTCCCAGGCTCGCATGGAGCTGTCTATCTATCTATCTATTTATCTATTTATCTATTATGATTTGTAATTATAATATGGAGTCCTAACACTCGGAGCCGACGATTCTTGCCAATGGTAGGTGCCCATATGGCTCGTCTCACCTTCATCCTGGTCAGTGTTGTTGCTGGGGTGGCAGGGAGCTGTATGCTGGACACCGAGGGTCGGGGTCGGGTTTTGTGCCGTGGTAATGCTGCGTCTAGTCTCTGGGGAGTGTAGGTGGACGGGATTTGGGCTTTATGTATCATGATAGTGTGAAGTTGTGGGGAAGCGGGAGGTGTAGGGGTATGGGTGTATCAGGTGGGTGGGCGTGAGAGTCGGCCGGAGCGGGTGGTGGTGGTTTTGAGGGTGGGGGTGGGTGGAGAAGTGGACATATGGGGTGGGCAGGGTTGGTTAGGATGGACTGCTGTGCTTGTTGGGAGCGTGGTGGAGGGGTGAGGCCATCAAAGTGGGCGTATGCAAGGGTCGTGGGGAGAGGGCGGTGGTAGTGAGTTGTGTTGAGGGGGTGGCGGTGTAGGCAGGAATGTGGTCTTGGGCGGAGAGGGTGGGGCAGTGGAGGGAAGGGGTGAGGGTGAGCGGGGGTACGTTGGTGTGGCGGGTGAGATGTCAGGTGAGGTGCAGGGGGGGGGTGGCGGCAGGGGAGGCTGAGGTGGTAGGAGGGGTGGAGGAGGAGGGCGAGGAGGAAATGCAGCACTCGTATGTGGAAGTGAAAGGCGGTGCGGGAGCAGGGGGAGGTTGGGGGTGTGGGGTCGGGGTGGCAGAGGTGGGCATGCGGAAAGGATGCACGTGGCGGTTTCTGAGGGTACATGGGGTGCTGTGGTAATCTACGACAACCTGGTAAGGGTTGGGGACATGGGTGATTGTGTGGGGCCCCGTGAAGCGGGGGGCGAGTTTGTGGGGGTTGGAAGTTGGGCGATGACGACAGTGTGACCCGGGCTGAAACGGTTGGAGGTGGTGTTGGGGCTGAGGTCTAGAGTTTTTTGTAAGTGGTGCAGTCAGCCCTTCAGAAGGTGCAATGGGTCTGTAGTGGGAGCGGAGGCAGGTGGTTGCAGGTGTTGGCGCAATGGTAGCAGGAGAGGGGATTCACCAAAGATTCGCTCATCTAGGGAAACCCCGTCCTCCCGGGGACAGGAATTCATGCCCCACTGAATGATTTTCACATGGGCCAGCCAGTCATCATCTTTCGTAGCCTCAATGCATGTACGTAGTTGGTTCATAAGAGTACTATGACTACGTTCACTCACTGCGTTCCCCTGTGGCCAATAAGGAGAGGAGTGGGAGATTTTATATCCAAAGATTCTGGTGAGTTCCTCCCAGATTTTTCTGGGGAATTCTGGGGCATTGTCAGAATGAATGGCTTGAGGGATGCTGAAATAAGGGAATACGTGTCGGAGAAGGGCATCGGCGACAGCGACGGCATGATGCTCTTTCACCGGACAGGCTACTATAAATTTCGAATACGTGTCCACAAAGGTGATCACGTATTTGTACCCAGATTTGGAAGGGAGGGGGCCTACTACATCTATCGCCAGGAGCTGCCAGGGTTTATGGGCGGTGATGTGGCCCGAGGGTCCGGTGGTCCGGGTGACATCCCTTCCCAGCGCACAGGCACGGCAAGTTTGAATGATTTCTTTGGCGAGAGTGGAGGGGTTTGGCACCCAGTAAGTGTCGTTAAACACTTGTACTAGTTTCTTGGTACCCAGGTGGATGTCGTTATGAGCATGGAGGTGGCGCAGGGCATCACGTGCCGCATCAGGGGTCAGAAGGATATGCCCAGACGGGGTTAGAAGATGGTCACCCTGTCGGCATAGTTTGGTGAACAGGTGGGCGGGAATCCAGGGGGGCCATTCCTTGCGGTGCCATAGGTGTAGGAGGTCCGCATCTGGCTGTACCGTGTGAATGGGGAGGCGGGAGAGGGCATCTGCATTGGTGTGTAGCTTCCCAGGCCTGTAGGAAATTTCATACTGAAATTCCTCCAGGGTTTCGCGCCACCTGACAAGTTGGCCGTTATGTGAGTCAGACTGGCGTAACCACTGGAGGGACTGGTTGTCAGTGATGATCGTGACCTGGGTCCTGGAAAGGTAAGCCCTAAAGTGTTGGAGGGCCCAAATTATGCCGAGGCATTCTCGCTTGGTTGCGGCATAATTCTTCTCGGCTGGATTCAGGGTGCGGCTGGCGCATGCAATGATGTGCTCTCGGCCGGCTTGTACCTGGGCGAGCTCAGCACCTATTGCGGTGAGCGAAACATCGGTGTAGAGGCGAAAAGGGAGGGCATAATCGGGAAAGGCCACGATGGAAGCAGAGACGAGTTTGTCTTTCAGCTGTTGGAAAGCATCTCACCTTTCTTCAGTCCAGATGAACTGTTCCCCCTTCCTGGTCAGATCATGAAGAGGGTTTGCAGTTTGCACGAATCCCTTCACGAAACAATGATAGTAGGACATGAGTCCTAGGAAGGCACGGACACCGTGGACGTCCAGCGGTGGCGGTATGTCCACTATGGCACGGAGCTTGTCAGGGTCCGGGGAGATTCCTGCCTGGGAGATAACATGTCCCAGGAACGAGACAGTCCTGGCGGTCAGGACACACTTAGAGGGGTGAAGTTTGAGGCCTACCTGGTGGATCCTAGTAAAGACCCGGTGGAGGTGCTGCAAATGGTCGGCCCAGGTCTGGCAAAAAATGATGACGTCGTCCAAATAGGCCAGACATATCTCCAAAGTGAGGCCGCTCAGGACAGATTCCATTAGCCGGGAGAAGGTGGCAGGGGCATTGCAGAGGCCAAAAGGCAGGACATTGAATGTGAAATGTCAGCCGTTGCTCGTGGAAAAGGCTGTTTTGCCTCAGTGTTTGGGGTGTGCAGGGACCTGCCAGTACCCAGACTGGAGGTCAAGAGTGGAGAACCACGATGCCCCATAAAGGGAATCTAGGGAATCGTCGATTCGTGGGATGGGAGTGGAATCTTTGATGGTAACGTCGTTCAGGCGGCAGTAATCAATGCAAAATCGCATCGTTCCATCCTTCTTGTTTACTAGAACGACGGGGGAGGACCAAGGGCTGGTGGAGGGGGAAATGACGCTGGCCTCGATCATTTCACGTACTTGGCGGTCCTCTTCCTCCCTTTGTCAGGGGTTCTTGCATCGGGAAGGCTGTCTAATTGGTGGGCCTGTCATATGGATTTCATGAGATAGGTATGTGGTATGCCCTATATCTGCTGGTCCTGTCGCAAACAGGTCCTGGAAATCCAGGAGGAGGCGACGTAAGGTGTCTGACTGCTGGGCAGAGAGATGGTCGGGAATAGGGGGTAGGGGGGGCGGGGAAGTGGGAGGAGGATGGGGCACAGGGCTCGGCTTCCTCCATCTCTCCGATAACGAGCCCTTTGGGGAAGGTAAGGGGGGAAGGGGCGAGGTTGGCTATACGGACGGCGGTGTGGTGTGGAGGGAGAAAAGTATGAGATAAAAGGCAGGCAGAAAGGGCTCCCGATGGGAGGAGGGGGGAGAACAGAACTGAGGGACAGGAGGGGCAGTTAAGGGGCACCCAAGCCTCGTGGTGAGAGGGAATAGTAAAAGCGGTGGAGACGGTAGCGGGGAAGGAAGGAGCAGGGGCAGTGGGGGGAAGCACTGGGAGAGAAGAAGAGGGGGGACGGAGGGAGGGAAGGAGGAGGAGGGCCGGGGAGGGGGGGAGGGGACAAATCTTCCAGCCGGGGCCGTGGCGTGCAGGTGCAAACAGCCTGGGTGGGGCGGGGTGGGGGACGGAACTGGAGCTGTCGGTGGCGGCAGTCAATGGTAGCTCCAAGTTTTTGGAGCAAGCCCAGTCCTAATTACTCGTCATAACTCCGGCAGGAGGAGTCAAAAATAATGAATTGATGCTGGGTGGATACCGGCTGGTGGGTGTCTACCCGTAGGGCCCAAGTCTCCCCATGGATGGGCAGGGGGCCATCCCCCGAGTCCACAAGGTGAGTGGCAGTAGGGCAGAGTGGGCCAATAATCGATCTGTGGCGGGAGAAATAGTGGCTGTATAGGCAGGACCTGGCTGCTCCCGTATCGACTAGCAGTCTGGCCTTCACGCCGTTTAATTTCATCTTCTGGTACACTGGGGGGCGATACTTAGGGGTAATGGCCCCCACCACCGTGGATTGGTGCAGGAGCAGGCCTAAAAATCCAGCTGTCTAGGGCTTTCATTCTCCTGTTCCTGCTCCTGTTCTCCCGCATGGGCCTTGTCCAAGGGTGCCAGCTCGTCTTCTGGGGCCTCACCTTCCAAAGAGGACACCTTACATGAACCCGGGGCTGTGGTTCTGCAGCGAGCAGCTTTGAGCTGGTCCCGTATGTCATGTAGGAGGCAGTGGGAGCTTCAGGCTGTGAATTCCCACGGATTCACCAAAATCAGATTCGGATTTTCCTGCGGAGCGGGGCGCCGGCAAGAGGGGTGTGTCCTAGGCAGACTGAGTGCCGGGGTAGGGCTGGTGTGAGGCATAGGCGGTCGTGGCATGGTTGGAGGATGCAGGGGTTGAGTGGGAAATTTCTTCACCACATTAACTTGCTGGGAAGTAGGGCAGGCGGTCAGGAGGCACCGTATGAGCTGGATATCCCTATCCATGTCCCCAGTTGGGTCATGGATGGTAAAGTGTTGTCTAACGACACTCGGAAGCACTCTGAGTAGAGTGTTAAACGTGTGCTGATCCCGGGTTTCTTCATCTGCCTCCGGGTAGGCAGCAGTAACTAGGCGTCTTGCCTGTATCAGGGTATTGTCTAAATCCCCGTCAAATGAACAACTACCCAATTGGGATAGAGCCACCACTCTCCCTAATGATGGGGTGATGGCTTGAACAGCGAACTTTGCAAAGTTTTCCCAGGTGAGCTCCGGAACGATATTCGGTACTATGTTCGCCGCCGCTTTGCCCAGTACTGGGAGTGTGACTGCAATTTTCTGCTGATCATTTTCAAAGGTAATATCCAGTAAGGGTTTAATTACAGTATTGTCAGATACGTGTGTATATTGTACTGGTCGGGGTCAAACTTGGGTAACTGTATGTGCAATTTAGTTGCCATGTTGCCAAATATTTCTCACTACCTCTCTTCTACATCCGGGACAAGAACCACCGCTGGCCACCAGTGTAATGCTAGGTGAAAAAGGCCCGACTCCTCAGTCCTAAAGCACCTAAGGTGTAGCAGGGTCCTCTTTCGAGACCAGAGCTTACTGCAATGAAAGAGAGGCAGGACACAAATACTTCAGGCAATAACCTTTACACGTATATTACCACAGTCAGGCACAGGACAAAAGCAGAAGATATTACAACACAGTATATGACATAGAAGTAAAACCTTAACTAGGATATTAGTATCTCTCAGGATACTGGCTTAACTAATACTGACACCAATACAGTAATTCTAATGCACAGGTGTACAGGGAACATGGGCACGCGTGGAAATGCGGGGGGGAGAGGGGGGAATGGGAAGGACTCGTGATGGGTCAGAACAGAGTTATAGTAATATTGGGAGAGGGTAAATATTATTAATTCAAACTCAGTATCAACTGATAGCAAAGGGGTTTTGACATTTGATTCTATTTCTTGTTTTAGTTACGCTAGCTGCAGGGAGGAGATTCTTTAGGAAGTGAGGGAGTGGAGGACACTGGATATTCACTGTGTTTATGGTAATACAAACGGGAGGATAATATTCACACTTTCTCTATTATTTTCTGGTAACAAAGGACATGGGTATATTTTCACTACAGAGGATTCCTCAGGAGAAGAGTCTTACTGGTTTTTCTGCAAGGGCGCCACTTGTGAATCGGATTCCTCGGAGCTTACTCACTGTATCATTCTTACTCATCCACCCGTGATTTCACTCACCCAGTTATTCAACATACATTAAGTCACTGTATCACTGTTACCTGTTTCTATGGCAACGTCACACTTAACATAAGTCAATTCACTAGTTCTGGGGCAACACCACACTTAACATAATTTACTCATGTAGTGGGGGCGACAGGGAGACACGCCAGCAACTATTCTGCAGGGCAAGGGGCACCGCCAGGGGAGGGCGTGCCGAGAGGGCATGGGACGGCTCGCAGGGGCGTCCTCTCGCGTCCAGGGCTGCAGGTGGCACAGGAGCCCGCAGTCTCCAGGCTAGGTTCAGGGGTATGGCCCTCAGGACTGTGACAGGTCCAGGAATCTCTGGCTGATGTTTCGGCCAGAGGTGGAGGTCTTACGCTGCCTCTTGGGCGTGGAGAGGTCTCGCCCAAGTGTCCTGGGGAGGGTCTGGAGTGACTGAAGACTGCGGTCCCTAGAGTCGAGGGGCGCCGTCAGGGAGGGGCTGCAGCACCGACCTGAACTAGTGTCCATCAGGTGGGTCTTCTCCAGGGCCAGGTGTAGAGACCAGAGGCCAGGGGAAGCCATTAGGCCTCGCGGGGTCTCTCTGGTGCTGGGGATCTGGGCGCCTGCCTCACGCAGGGGCGATGACACTGATAATACCTCCTTTTGACCGTGGGGCCCGGCAATTGGCCATGGCTGCCCAGGGGCAGAACTTTAGGGTGCCAAGGCCCAGCAATTG
Source organism: Coenobita brevimanus (assembly GCF_032717465.1). Classification (NCBI taxonomy): domain Eukaryota; kingdom Metazoa; phylum Arthropoda; class Malacostraca; order Decapoda; family Coenobitidae; genus Coenobita; species Coenobita brevimanus. Next base: position 31,287,665 of record NC_136959.1, on the reverse strand, counting down.
GCTGTGGCCTGAGTGGGGGAGTCAGCGAGCCTCTGGTCACCTCTTGAGTGGCAGTAGGCCGTCTTCTTCTGCAGGGGGGTGGAGCAGCAGTAGGCTGTCTAAAAGGCAGTGCCTTTGGAGCAGCAATTGGCCGTCTGGGGAAGGTGGGAGTGACAGTAGGCCGTCTCCTTCTGCGGGAGGGGGGAGCGGCAGTAGGCCGTCTCCTTCGGTGGGAGGGAGGAGCGGCAATCGGCCATCACAGGGGCAGCACCTTCAGAGCGGCAATCGGCAGTCTCAGGGGCAGTGCCTTCAGAGCGGCAATCGGCCATCTCAGGGGCAGTGCCTTCAGAGCGGCAGTAGACTGTCTCCTTCAGCAGGAGGGAGGAGCGGCAATCGGCCGTCTCAGGGGCAGAGCCTTCAGAGCGGCAGTAGACCGTCTCCTTCGGCAGGAGGGAGGAGAGGCAGTAGGTCGTCTCCTTGGGCAGAAGAGAAGAGCGGCAGTAGGCCGTCTCAAGAGAAACACCTTTACTGTGACGCTTGGTTGACTGACGAAGGCGGGAGCAGCAGTAGGCCGTTTCAAGAGAAACACATTCAGTGCGACGCTTGGCCGACTGACGAAGGCGGGAGCGGCAGTAGGCCGTCTCCAGAGGAGCGCTGTCAGGAACTGAGATATCAGCTCCACCCCGAGCTGATTCGGCAATCCCACTCCCCGAAGGTATTGTCCTCCTCCTGCTAGGGTGGCGGTGCGATGGTTGGGTATTATAAGGGCGCACGGCCAGGGCTGCCTTATGCCGTTGTCGCATGGCATCCCCTAGTGTGGTTGCAGCTACTCCGTGGGGTCCGGGTGGGGGTGTCGGTGCGTTTTCATTGGCACTATGCTGTTCCTCTCTCACCTCGTTTTCGGGGGCATTATTTTGTATTCCACGCATTTCAACGACATTAATGCTTCACCTCACCCTCCCCAAAACCAATTATCATCCAGCCCGCAGATACCCAGATCCCCTCAAAGTATGCAGACTATAGGTTGCCAAAGGACGAATGTCTGCGCTGTTAAGATGAAAAGACTAAGTTATCGAGTTTCAAAGTGGCCTCATAGAGTGGTAGACAACCCTCACACCACAAACACCCAATAAACGTCACGCTCGTCTCTCACTCTCAGATTTTTTTTTCCTATATTCCAATTAGCATTTATATTAGTGCATGAAATTTTTTGTGGAAGTCTATAAATTGTTATAATGTTAATTAACCCCTGCATAACTCTATGTTACTCATGTAAAGTACGCAGAACTATTCATGTGATGTTTATTTTTTACAGCCTATTTTTTAATATGGCCGTTAGTTATATACATATTATACAAGTTTATTTTTTGGTTTTACGATATCTTTTTCTGGATTCAGTTGACCCTGTGCAAAAGGGAGAAATGAACATTTATCCAACGGCAGACCTCACTCCCGCCATCCCAATCCCCTAACATCTCTCTCTCTCTCTCTCATTTTTTTTTTTATCTGTATTGTGCCAACATCTCTCCTCTTTGTTTCTCTCTTTTAGTCTCTCTCTCTCTCTCTCTCTCTCATTTTTTTTTTTTTTACCTGTTTTGTGCCAACATCTCTCCTCTTTGTTTCTCTCTTTTAGTGTCTCTCTGTCTCTCTCATTTTTTTTTTTACCTGTATTGTGCCAACATCTCTCCTCTTTGTTTCTTTCTTTTAGTGTTTTTTTCTTTACCTGTATTGTGTCAACACCTCTCCCTAGATCGTAATACGTACCCATTCTCCAATCCTTTCACCTCAGCGAAGATCAACTCTCGCTGTACATAACGCAAAGAGAAGTTCATACCGTTTTACATAAAATAAGAAATACCTTTAATTCTAACACCCACATCTTTCCCTCACTTTTATGATTTACTTAGTTATTTTTGGTCCCTTCAATTACTCATTAAAGCTTCGACATGCGCCCCAGAAAAGTTTCTCGCCCCTTTTGTCGTAAAAAACTCTGGGTTACTGATTTTTAAAAATTCGGTAGGTCAGATGCCAAGTGCTTCATTTGCCTCACCAGTTAAAATATTCAGTGTATAGAAAATGTAGTAAAGAGTCATCAGCAAGTCCTTGAAGTTTTAAGCAGGAGACAGGAGACCTTAAAGTTGAACGAATCATTCCAAGAGAAAATCTAGTTAGGATGGCCCCAGCAGACTAGCTGTTTCATATAGTTCAGAATAAACGGAAATCTAAATAAACGCCTGAGATAATGCCCAGAATTCCAATGACGAAGAAGTACAAACAGTCAGACTGTATTATAGCATGTTAAGGAAAAGGCTGGTAAATATGTAATGGTACGAATTTTATCCCACCGGTTGACACCAGTGTAACGGTATGAATTTTTCAATCCCCACCGTTATTGTTCATCCGGGATAATGACGGATATTTATATTCTTACCTGTTGTTGGTACTAGTCAACTCATCCATGGATAATACAGGTGGTACTCGACTTAGTATAGTAGATGATATATATTTAAGAAAAAAAAATTTATGGTAGCGTTTGTAATTTTTGGCCGAGCTTAAATTTAATCAGTACCACAGGTGGTCGTCGTTCCCTCAGCGAAGGAATCTTGAATTGGAAGGGGAGTGAATTAAGCTTTGGGACTTAATTCCCTTGATTAGGTACACTAAGAAAATAAGAAAAGATATATACTTTACTCTACTTTAATAATTTTATGCTAATTTCCACAAAACATTTTTAATTACATGACCCTTTTTAGTATGAGAGAAGATTGTACATGTTACCAGGGTTTTGGATGATCATTCCTCCAACATTATTACCAGGCGAAAACAATTTTATACATACCAACGATTTATGAGGTTATTGTACTTTACTTTCTTTTTGTCAGTTACTCTTGGGCTCGACAATAGCCTCAAGTCAGGGACCTCTTTACGAGCATGGGTTATCTGTTCGGGCTGGCTTAGCCTCGAACCAATAAGAATGATTACTCGTGTTCATTTTCATCCATATAATATACTCTCTTCAGGTAATTCTCTAGAATCCAATATCAGTTCAGGACTATTTACAGTTCATAAGCATCATTGCTATATAATCACTAAAAATGCATAATCACTCGGGCTTGTTTAGCCTCGAGGAATAATTCAGAAAAAAAACATAATCACTAAGATTTCGTAATCACTCGGGCTTGTTTAGCCTCGAGGTACTATTCAAACATTGTAAAATCACTAAGAATACATAATCACTAAGAATTCGTAATCACTCGGGCTTGTTTAGCCTCGAGATACTATTCAAAATTACATCATTGCTCAGTCACTAAGTTCCCTTCCACGCTCCTAACTTCCTAACCTTAGTTACAAGAAAGAAAACGGTTAATGGTTTTCAATTTCGCTCTTCCGTTACCAGATTACATCACTTCCAAATTTCCATTTCTTATTTACAAAATAAAATTCACTTGATAGATCAATAATACTATTACAATTACATTTGGTTTATATAATAATTCATGGATAGTGTAAGGTGTGTATGCTCAAGTCTTTGGACAATACTATGGGAAGGCCTCATGTTCACACTGACGTCGCCGGAGTCTGGGGACTGAACAAACGTCCATTATATACGACGTCTGGGCCTCGAGTCTACGTTAAGCTTTCAACAATATTACTTCATATAGTTCATGACAAGTAAGGATTAAATAAGGAAAAAGAGGGGGGGGAAGGAGAAATGTGGACGGCTCACCTGAACAAACGTCCATTATATACGACGTCTGGACCTCGAGTGAGCTCGCTAGCGACGCCACTGCTAAGTCCAATGAGGTGGTGTTTTTTAAATATGGTGGGTTTCATTTCTCTTTACAATTTATTTAGCAGTGTACCCATGACGCCAGGACTTTTGATTGAATTGGGGAAAATTTGGGATTTATTCCTTACTTCATTTAGATACTGATTCTATCACTATCTCACTTTGAATTTTAAGGCAGCTCATGCCATCTAGTGACGGCTAAGACAAACGGGACCTTTAAATCCTCACAAGTGACATTATTTAGGCCTTTTGGACTGTTAATCTTACATATTTGGGTTCTGGCAGCTTCATTAGCAAACATTTCACAACTAGGTTACGGAAAGAATTGTGTCTTCATCCTTATTCTGTTTAAGGTTTAAACTCGGCGCCCAACAACGACGCACAAAGGAAGAGGAAAAGCTGCGCGCATCTGTTATTCATTACTCGACCAGACGGAGAATTCCCATAGCTCAACATCCACAATTACATCACCCACTGCATAGATACAGAGATACATACATATCAAAATAGAGTTAGCCCTACATTAATCATTAACATATGAATTACTACTTAGGATAGGAACTTATAAACTAATATTCAGGCTACACCCTATCCAACTTAAAAATTACAGCACCTCCAAACACATACATGAATATCAAATTTGTGGCACTACACGGCTCCCACGTTCGGAAAACAAATTTTACCCAAGTCAATCTTCTATGACATGTGCATGGATGGAATGTTGTTACTCTTATAACTGCTATGAACACTTTGAATTGGAATACTTTTCCCCACAATCGGTGGCACCTGTCGGTCCACATTAAACACCTGATGCGTACTTCGGAAGGTCGCTTATTCACTACATTAGGAGGTATGATCACTCCTTACTCGAGATGTTATGAGGGAATTTATGCCCCAGTCAGCCTCAGGTTTTGGAGGATAGCTTGTCACTCACCTGAGCTCGACAGGGTCTCTCGAGAGTGAGATCACCACGGGAGGCGCTTCCTTCCACTCTTCCATTTGCAATCACATTCACTCTGTCCTTTCGTTTCCAGCTTTCTGCCTGCAAGAGGTGAGCGCTCATTCTGTCCTGAAGATTCCACTACCTCACAAACCGTGCTAACTGTAAGGTGAGGGGATTAAATACTCCCCTCGAAGTAAGGCACTTCCCGGTTCCAACAGGAACTCTTCTCTCTTTTCCTTTTTACACCCTCTCCTCGGGGAAGAGTCCACCCGGAACATAACTTTAAGCAGTTATGTTTCACAACAATCATCTCATGCACTTATCTACTTTCCTAACTAACACTCCTCTACGAGCCTCCGAGGGGCATTCCTCACTCGCGGTGGTAATTGCTCATCTTCAGGCTCCGGGGCGAGCTCCTGTTGCAACGGTTCTAAGAGCCATTCCTCGGTACCGTAATATGGTTTTACCTTTTCAGCAGCCCTTTGTATTTTTTTTCCACTAAATACATTTTCAATGATGTAAACAGTTCCACCTAGCAGCACTTCAATCACTTTATACGGGCTGTCCCATTTGGCATTCAGTTTTCTACAGGTACCCAACTGTATGGTCTCTTTTTCGCCCACACCAAGCTATTGACTCCAACCTTCTGTGCTCTCCTCCATTGTCCAGGACGATACCTCGTGACGTCCCCAAAGTCGATGAAGTATTGCCCAAGACAGTGTATGATGTTTTGTGTATGTTTGTCTCTGGGTAACATTTGTCTAGAGAACATATAATTACCTAATCCTTAACATTCTAAGCTGGAAGGAAGGAAAGGAAAGTGAAGAATTAGCACTAAGCTTAGGAAACATGGAAATATCAAGACGAGAGGTAGGACAGAAGAGCAGAAGAGGACAGTAAGGAGACAGACTGGAGATAAAAAGGCCCCCTTTACTCACCTCTTACAACAAGCAGGGATACTGGGGAAGTATTCTTTCCCTCCTTCCCCAGGGGTAACCGTATCTAGTACACTATTTGAACCTCATTACTACCAGGATGTTCTGAACATAGAGCTGCAGAGGCACTTGGGAATGACCAACCAATGCTACCCTTAACATTCTCATTTTTCTTTGCCATTCACTTCCCTTCACTTTCTCACCAACGCCACTAATTTGGGAACGATGAATATCCCACCACTATTGCCACCAGTGTAATGTCATGAGTTTCTTTTTCCACCGGTTGTTCACCAGTGTAATGGTATGAATTTTTCAATCTCCACCATTATTGTTCATCCGGGATAATGACGGATATTTATATTCTTACCTGTTGTTGGTACTAGTCAACTCATCCATGGATAATACAGGTGGTACTCGACTTAGTATAGTAGATGATATATATTTAAGAAAAAAAAATTTATGGTAGCGTTTGTAATTTTTGGCCGAGCTTAAATTTAATCAGTACCACAGGTGGTCGTCGTTCCCTCAGCGAAGGAATCTTGAATTGGAAGGGGAGTGAATTAAGCTTGGGGACTTAATTCCCTTGATTAGGTACACTAAGAAAATAAGAAAAGATATATACTTTACTCTATTTTAATAATTTTATGCTAATTTCCACAAAACATTTTTAATTACATGACCCTTTTTAGTATGAGAGAAGATTGTACATGTTACCAGGGTTTTGGATGATCATTCCTCCAACATTATTACCAGGCGAAAACAATTTTATACATACCAACGATTTATGAGGTTATTGTACTTTACTTTCTTTTTGTCAGTTACTCTTGGGCTCGACAATAGCCTCAAGTCAGGGACCTCTTTACGAGCATGGGTTATCTGTTCGGGCTGGCTTAGCCTCGAACCAATAAGAATGATTACTCGTGTCCATTTTCATCCATATAAAATACTCTCTTCAGGTAATTCTCTAGAATCCAATATCAGTTCAGGACTATTTACAGTTCATAAGCATCATTGCTATATAATCACTAAAAATGCATAATCACTCGGGCTTGTTTAGCCTCGAGGAATAATTCAGAAAAAAAAACATAATCACTAAGAATTCGTAATCACTCGGGCTTGTTTAGCCTCGAGGTACTATTCAAACATTGTAAAATCACTAAGAATACATAATCACTAAGAATTCGTAATCACTCGGGCTTGTTTGGCCTCGAGATACTATTCAAAATTACATCATTGCTCAGTCACTAAGTTCCCTTCCACGCTCCTAACTTCCTAACCTTAGTTACAAGAAAGAAAACGGTTAACGGTTTTGAATTTCGCTCTTCCGTTACCAGATTACATCACTTCCAAATTTCCATTTCTTATTTACAAAATAAAATTCACTTGATAGATCAATAATACTATTACAATTACATTTGGTTTATATAATAATTCATGGATAGTGTAAGGTGTGTATGCTCAAGTCTTTGGACAATACTATGGGAAGGCCTCATGTTCACACTGACGTCGCCGGAGTCTGGGGACTGAACAAACGTCCATTATATACGACGTCTGGGCCTCGAGTCTACGTTAAACTTTCAACAATATTATTTCATATAGTTCATGACAAGTAAGGATTAAATAAAGAAAAAGAGGGGGGGGGGCAAGGAGAAATGTGGACGGCTCACCTGAACAAACGTCCATTATATACGACGTCTGGACCTCGAGTGAGCTCGCTAGTGACGCCACTGCTAAGTCAAATGAGGTGGTGTTTTTTAAATATGGTGGGTTTCATTTCTCTTTACAATTTATTTAGCAGTGTACCCATGACACCAGGACTTTTGATTGAATTGGGGAAAATTTGGGATTTATTCCTTACTTAATTTAGATACTGATTCTATCACTATCTCACTTTTAAGGCAGCTCATGCCATCTAGTGACGGCTAACACAAAGGGGACCTTTAAATCCTCACAAGTGACATTATTTAGGCCTTTTGGACTGTTAATCTTACATATTTGGGTTCTGGCAGCTTCATTAGCAAACATTTCACAACTAGGTTACGGAAAGAATTGTGTCTTCATCCTTATTCTGTTTAAGGTTTAAACTCAGCGCCCAACAACGACGCACAAAGGAAGAGGAAAAGCTGCGCGCATCTGTTATTCATTACTCGACCAGACGGAGAATTCCCATAGCTCAACATCCACAATTACATCACCCACTGCATAGATACAGAGATACATACATATAAAAATAGAGTTAGCCCTACATTAATCATTAACATATGAATTACTACTTAGGATAGGAACTTATAAACTAATATTCAGGCTACACCCTATCGAACTTAAAAATTACAGCACCTCCAAACACATACATGAATATCAAATTTGTGGCACTACACGGCTCCCACGTTCGGAAAACAAATTTTACCCAAGTCAATCTTCTATGACATGTGCATGGATGGAATGTTGTTACTCTTATAACTGCTATGAACACTTTGAATTGGAATACTTTTCCCCACAATCCGTGGCACCTGTCGGTCCACATTAAACACCTGATGCGTACTTCGGAAGGTCGCTTACTCACTACATTAGGAGGTATGATCACTCCTTACTCGAGATGTTATGAGGGAATTTATGCCCCAGTCAGCCTCAGGTTTTGGAGGATAGCTTGTCACTCAACTGAGCTCGACAGGGTCTCTCGAGAGTGAGATCACCACGGGAGGCGCTTCCTTCCACTCTTCCATTCGCAATCACATTCACTCTGTCCTTTCGTTTCCAGCTTTCCGCCTGCAAGAGGTGAGCGCTCATTCTGTCCTGAAGACTCCACTACCTCACAAACCGTGCTAACTGTAAGGTGAGGGGATTAAATACTCCCCTCGAAGTAAGGCACTTCCCGGTTCCAACAGGAACTCTTCTCTCTTTTCCTTTTTACACCCTCTCCTCGGGGAAGAGTCCACCCGGAACATAACTTTAAGCAGTTATGTTTCACAACAATCATCTCATGCACTTATCTACTTTCCTAACTAACACTCCTCTACGAGCCTCCGAGGGGCATTCCTCACTCGCGATGGTAATTGCTCATCTTCAGGCTCCGGGGCGAGCTCCTGTTGCAACGGTTCTAAGAGCCATTCCTCGGTACCTTAATATGGTTTTACCTTTTCAGCAGCCCTTTGTATTTTTTTTCCACTAAATACATTTTCAATGATGTAAACAGTTCCACCTAGCAGCACTTCAATCACTTTATACGGGCTGTCCCATTTGGCATTCTGTTTTCTACAGGTACTCAACTGTATGGTCTCTTTTTTCGCCCACACTAAGCTATTGACTCCAACCTTCTGTGCTCTCCTCCATTGTCCAGGACGATACCTCGTGACGTCCCCAAAGTCGATGAAGTATTGCCCAAGACAGTGTATGATGTTTTGTGTATGTTTGTCTCTGGGTAACATTTGTCTAGAGAACATATAATTACCTAATCCTTAACATTCTAAGCTGGAAGGAAGGAAAGAAAAGTGAAGAATTAGCACTAAGCTTAGGAAACATGGAAATATCAAGACGAGAGGTAGGACAGAAGAGCAGAAGAGGACAGTAAGGAGACAGACTGGAGATAAAAAGGCCCCCTTTACTCACCTCTTACGACAAGCAGGGATAATGGGGAAGTATTCTTTCCCTCCTTCCCCAGGGGTAACCGTATCTAGTACACTATTTGAACCTCATTACTACCAGGATGTTCTGAACATAGAGCTGCAGAGGCACTTGGGAATGACCAACTAATGCTACCCTTAACATTCTCACTTTTCTTTGCCATTCACTTCCCTTCACTTTCTCACCAACGCCACTAATTTGGGAACGATGAATATCCCACCACTATTGCCACCAGTGTAATGGCATGAGTTTGTTTTCCCACCGGTTGTTCACCAGTGTAATGGTATGAATTTTTCAATCCCCACCGTTATTGTTCATCCGGGATAATGACGGATATTTATATTTTTACCTGTTGTTGGTACTAGTCAACTCATCCATGGATAATACAGGTGGTACTCGACTTAGTATAGTAGATGATATATATTTAAGAAAAAAAAATTTATGGTAGCGTTTGTAATTTTTGGCCGAGCTTAAATTTAATCAGTACCACAGGTGGTCGTCGTTCCCTCAGCAAAGGAATCTTGAATTGGAAGGGGAGTGAATTAAGCTTGGGGACTTAATTCCCTTGATTAGGTACACTAAGAAAATAAGAAAGGATATATACTTTACTCTACTTTAATAATTTTATGCTAATTTCCACAAAACATTTTTAATTACATGACCCTTTTTAGTATGAGAGAAGATTGTACATGTTACCAGGGTTTTGGATGATCATTCCTCCAACATTATTACCAGGCGAAAACAATTTTATACATACCAACGATTTATGAGGTTAGTGTACTTTACTTTCTTTTTGTCAGTTACTCTTGGGCTCGACAATAGCCTCAAGTCAGGGACCTCTTTACGAGCATGGGTTATCTGTTCGGGCTGGCTTAGCCTCGAACAAATAAGAATGATTACTCGTGTTCATTTTCATCCATATAATATACTCTCTTCAGGTAATTCTCTAGAATCCAATATCAGTTCAGGACTATTTACAGTTCATAAGCATCATTGCTATATAATCACTAAAAATGCATAATCACTCGGGCTTGTTTAGCCTCGAGGAATAATTCAGAAAAAAAACATAATCACTAAGATTTCGTAATCACTAGGGCTTGTTTAGCCTCGAGGTACTATTCAAACATTGTAAAATCACTAAGAATACATAATCACTAAGAATTCGTAATCACTCGGGCTTGTTTAGCCTCGAGATACTATTCAAAATTACATCATTGCTCAGTCACTAAGTTCCCTTCCACGCTCCTAATTTCCTAACCTTAGTTACAAGAAAGAAAACGGTTAATGGTTTTGAATTTCGCTCTTCCGTTACCAGATTACATCACTTCCAAATTTCCATTTATTATTTACAAAATAAAATTCACTTGATAGATCAATAATACTATTACAATTACATTTGGTTTATATAATAATTCATGGATAGTGTAAGGTGTGTATGCTCAAGTCTTTGGACAATACTATGGGAAGGCCTCATGTTCACACTGACGTCGCCGGAGTCTGGGGACTGAACAAACTTCCATTATATACGACGTCTGGGCCTCGAGTCTACGTTAAACTTTCAACAATATTACTTCATATAGTTCATGACAAGTAAGGATTAAATAAAGAAAAAGAGGGGGGGGAAGGAGAAATGTGGATGGCTCACCTGAACAAACGTCCATTAGATACGACGTCTGGACCTCGAGTGAGCTCGCTAGCAACGCCACTGCTAAGTCAAATGAGGTGGTGTTTTTTAAATATGGTGGGTTTCATTTCTCTTTACAATTTATTTAGCAGTGTACCCATGACGCCAGGACTTTTGAATGAATTGGGGAAAATTTGGGATTTATTCCTTACTTAATTTAGATACTGATTCTATCACTATCTCACTTTGAATTTTAAGGCAGCTCATGCCATCTAGTGACGGCTAAGACAAACGGGACCTTTAAATCCTCACAAGTGACATTATTTAGGCCTTTTGGACTGTTAATCTTACATATTTAGGTTCTGGCAGCTTCATTAGCAAACATTTCACAACTAGGTTACGGAAAGAATTGTGTCTTCATCCTTATTCTGTTTAAGGTTTAAACTCGGCGCCCAACAACGACGCACAAAGGAAGAGGAAAAGCTGCGCGCATCTGTTATTCATTACTCGACCAGACGGAGAATTCCCATAGCTCAACATCCACAATTACATCACCCACTGCATAGATACAGAGATACATACATATAAAAATAGAGTTAGCGGTACATTAATCATTAACATATGAATTACTACTTAGGATAGGAACTTATAAACTAATATTCAGGCTACACCCTATCCAACTTAAAAATTACAGCACCTCCAAACACATACATTTATATCAAATTTGTGGCACTACACGGCTCCCACGTTCGGAAAACAAATTTTACCCAAGTCAATCTTCTATGACATGTGCATGGATGGAATGTTGTTACTCTTATAACTGCTATGAACACTTTGAATTGGAATACTTTTCCCCACAATCGGTGGCACCTGTCGGTCCACATTAAACACCTGATGCGTACTTCGGAAGGTCGCTTACTCACTACATTAGGAGGTATGATCACTCCTTACTCGAGATGTTATGAGGGAATTTATGCCCCAGTCAGCCTCAGGTTTTGGAGGATAGCTTGTCACTCACCTGAGCTCGACAGGGTCTCTCGAGAGTGAGATCACCACGGGAGGCGCTTCCTTCCACTCTTCCATTTGCAATCACATTCACTCTGTCCTTTCGTTTCCAGCTTTCCGCCTGCAAGAGGTGAGCACTCATTCTGTCCTGAAGACTCCACTACCTCACAAACCGTGCTAACTGTAAGGTGAGGGGATTAAATACTCCCCTCGAAGTAAGGCACTTCCCGGTTCCAACAGGAACTCTTCTCTCTTTTCCTTTTTACACCCTCTCCTCGGGGAAGAGTCCACCCGGAACATAACTTTAAGCAGTTATGTTTCACAACAATCATCTCATGCACTTATCTACTTTCCTAAGTAACACTCCTCTACGAGCCTCCGAGGGGCATTCCTCACTCGCGGTGGTAATTGCTCATCTTCAGGCTCCGAGGCGAGCTCCTGTTGCAACGGTTCTAAGAGCCATTCCTCGGTACCTTAATATGGTTTTACCTTTTCAGCAGCCCTTTGTATTTTTTTTCCACTAAATACATTTTCAATGATGTAAACAGTTCCACCTAGCAGCACTTCAATCACTTTATACGGGCTGTCCCATTTGGCATTCAGTTTTCTACAGGTACCCAACTGTATGGTCTCTTTTTTCTCCCACACCAAGCTATTGACTCCAACCTTCTGTGCTCTCCTCCATTTTCCAGGACGATACCTCGTGACGTCCCCAAAGTCGATGAAGTATTGCCCAAGACAGTGTATGATGTTTTGTGTATGTTTGTCTCTGGGTAACATTTGTCTAGAGAACATATAATTACCTAATCCTTAACATTCTAAGCTGGAAGGAAGGAAAGAAAAGTGAAGAATTAGCACTAAGCTTAGGAAACATGGAAATATCAAGATGAGAGGTAGGACAGAAGAGCAGAAGAGGACAGTAAGGAAACAGACTGGAGATAAAAAGGCCCCCTTTACTCACCTCTTACGACAAGCAGGGATACTGTGGAAGTATTCTTTCCCTCCTTCCCCAGGGGTAACCGTATCTAGTACACTATTTGAACCTCATTACTACCAGGATGTTCTTAACATAGAGCTGCAGAGGCACTTGGGAATAACCAACTAATGCTACCCTTAACATTCTCATTTTTCTTTGCCATTCACTTTCCTTCACTTTCTCACCAACGCCACTAATTTGGGAACGATGAATATCCCACCACTATTGCCACCAGTGTAATGGCATGAGTTTGTTTTCCCACCGGTTGTTCACCAGTGTAATGGTATGAATTTTTCAATCCCCACCGTTATTGTTCATCCGGGATAATGACGGATATTTATATTTTTACCTGATGTTGGTACTAGTCAACTCATCCATGGATAATACAGGTGGTACTCGACTTAGTATAGTAGATGATATATATTTAAGAAAAAAAAATTTATGGTAGCGTTTGTAATTTTTGGCCGAGCTAAAATTTAATCAGTACCACAGGTGGTCGTCGTTCCCTCAGCGAAGGAATCTTGAATTGGAAGGGGAGTGAATTAAGCTTGGGGACTTAATTCCCTTGATTAGGTACACTAAGAAAATAAGAAAAGATATATACTTTACTCTTCTTTAATAATTTTATGCTAATTTCCACAAAACCTTTTTAATTACATGACCCTTTTTAGTATGAGAGAAGATTGTACATGTTACCAGGGTTTTGGATGATCATTCCTCCAACATTATTGCCAGGCGAAAACAATTTTATACATACCAACGATTTATGAGGTTATTGTACTTTACTTTCTTTTTGTCAGTTACTCTTGGGCTCGACAATAGCCTCAAGTCAGGGACCTCTTTACGAGCATGGGTTATCTGTTCGGGCTGGCTTAGCCTCGAACAAATAAGAATGATTACTCGTGTTCATTTTCATCCATATAATATACTCTCTTCAGGTAATTCTCTAGAATCCAATATCAGTTCAGGACTATTTACAGTTCATAAGCATCATTGCTATATAATCACTAAAAATGCATAATCACTCGGGCTTGTTTAGCCTCGAGGAATAATTCAGAAAAAAAAAACATAATCACTAAGAATTCGTAATCACTCGGGCTTGTTTAGCCTCGAGGTACTATTCAAACATTGTAAAATCACTAAGAATACATAATCACTAAGAATTCGTAATCACTCGGGCTTGTTTAGCCTCGAGATACTATTCAAAATTACATCATTGCTCAGTCACTAAGTTCCCTTCCACGCTCCTAACTTCCTAACCTTAGTTACAAGAAAGAAAACGGTTAATGGTTTTCAATTTCGCTCTTCCGTTACCAGATTACATCACTTCCAAATTTCCATTTCTTATTTACAAAATAAAATTCACTTGATAGATCAATAATACTATTACAATTACATTTGGTTTATATAATAATTCATGGATAGTGTAAGGTGTGTATGCTCAAGTCTTTGGACAATACTATGGGAAGGCCTCATGTTCACACTGACGTCGCCGGAGTCTGGTGACTGAACAAACGTCCATTATATACAACGTCTGGGCCTCGAGTCTACGTTAAACTTTCAACAATATTACTTCATATAGTTCATGACAAGTAAGGATTAAATAAAGAAAAAGAGAGGGGGGAATTAGTAATTTGGACGGCTCACCTGAACAAACGTCCATTAGATACGACGTCTGGACCTCGAATGAGCTCGCTAACGACGCCACTGCTAAGTCAAATGAGGTGGTGTTTTTTAAATATGGTGGGTTTCATTTCTCTTTACAATTTATTTAGCAGTGTACCCATGATGCCAGGACTTTTGATTGAATTGGGGAAAATTTGGGATTTATTCCTTACTTCATTTAGATACTGATTCTATCACTATCTCACTTTGAATTTTAAGGCAGCTCATGCCATCTAGTGACGGCTAAGACAAACGGGACCTTTAAATCCTCACAAGTGACATCATTTAGGCCTTTTGGACTGTTAATCTTACATATTTGGGTTCTGGCAGCTTCATTAGCAAACATTTCACAACTAGGTTACGGAAAGAATTGTGTCTTCATCCTTATTCTGTTTAAGGTTTAAACTCGGCGCCCAACAACGACGCACAAAGGAAGAGGAAAAGCTGCGCGCATCTGTTATTCATTACTCGACCAGACGGAGAATTCCCATAGCTCAACATCCACAATTACATCACCCACTGCATAGATACAGAGATACATACATATAAAAATAGAGTTAGCCCTACATTAATCATTAACATATGAATTACTACTTAGGATAGGAACTTATAAACTAATATTCAGGCTACACCCTATCCAACTTAAAAATTACAGCACCTCCAAACACATACATGAATATCAAATTTGTGGCACTACACAGCTCCCACGTTCGGAAAACAAATTTTACCCAAGTCAATCTTCTATGACATGTGCATGGATGGAATCTTGTTACTCTTATAACTGCTATGAACACTTTGAATTGGAATACTTTTCTCCACAATCGGTGGCACCTGTCGGTCCACATTAAACACCTGATGCGTACTTCGGAAGGTCGCTTACTCACTACATTAGGAGGTATGATCACTCCTTACTCGAGATGTTATGAGGGAATTTATGCCCCAGTCAGCCTCAGGTTTTGGAGGATAGCTTGTCACTCACCTGAGCTCGACAGGGTCTCTCGAGAGTGAGATCACCACGGGAGGCGCTTCCTTCCACTCTTCCATTTGCAATCACATTCACTCTGTCCTTTCGTTTCCAGCTTTCCGCCTGCAAGAGGTGAGCGCTCATTCTGTCCTGAAGACTCCACTACCTCACAAACCGTGCTAACTGTAAGGTGAGGGGATTAAATACTCCCCTCAGTAAGGCACTTCCCGGTTCCAACAGGAACTCTTCTCTCTGTTCCTTTTTACACCCTCTCCTCGGGGAAGAGTCCACCCCGGAACATAACTTTAAGCAGTTATGTTTCACAACAATCATCTCATGCACTTATCTACTTTCCTAACTAACACTCCTCTACGAGCCTCCGAGGGGCATTCCTCACTCGCGGTGGTAATTGCTCATCATCAGGCTCCGGGGCGAGCTCCTGTTGCAACGGTTCTAAGAGCCATTCCTCGGTACCTTAATATGGTTTTACCTTTTCAGCAGCCCTTTGTATTTTTTTTCCACTAAATACATTTTCAATGATGTAAACAGTTCCACCTAGCAGCACTTCAATCACTTTATACGGGCTGTCCCATTTGGCATTCAGTTTTCTACAGGTACCCAACTGTATGGTCTTTTTTTTCGCCCACACCAAGCTATTGACTCCAACCTTCTGTGCTCTCCTCCATTGTCCAGGACGATACCTCGTGACGTCCCCAAAGTCGATGAAGTATTGCCCAAGACAGTGTATAATGTTTTGTGTATGTTTGTCTCCGGGTAACATTTGTCTAGAGAACATATAATTACCTAATCCTTAACATTCTAAGCTGGAAGGAAGGAAAGAAAAGTGAAGAATTAGCACTAAGCTTAGGAAACATGGAAATATCAAGATGAGAGGTAGGACAGAAGAGCAGAAGAGGACAGTAAGGAGACAGACTGGAGATAAAAGGCCCCCTTTACTCACCTCTTACGACAAGCAGGGATACTGGGGAAGTATTCTTTCCCTCCTTCCCCAGGGGTAACCGTATCTAGTACGCTATTTGAACCTCATTACTACCAGGATGTTCTGAACATAGAGCTGCAGAGGCACTTGGGAATGACCAACTAATGCTACCCTTAACATTCTCATTTTTCTTTGTCATTCACTTCCCTTCACTTTCTCACCAACGCCACTAATTTGGGAACGATGAATATCCCACCACTATTGCCACCAGTGTAATGGCATGAGTTTGTTTTCCCACCGGTTGTTCACCAGTGTACAGTAATGGAATGAATTTTTCAATCCCCACCGTTATTGTTCATCCGGGATAATGACGGATATTCATATTTTTACCTGTTGTTGGTACTAGTCAACTCATCCATGGATAATACAGGTGGTACTCGACTTAGTAAAGTAGATGATATATATTTAAGAAAAAAAAATTTATGGTAGCGTTTGTAATTTTTGGCCGAGCTTAAATTTAATCAGTACCACAGGTGGTCGTCGTTCCCTCAGCGAAGGAATCTTGAATTGGAAGGGGAGTGAATTAAGCTTGGGGACTTAATTCCCTTGATTAGGTACACTAAGAAAATAAGAAAAGATATATACTTTACTTTAATAATTTTATGCTAATTTCCACAAAACATTTTTAATTACATGACCCTTTTTAGTATGAGAGAAGATTGTACATGTTACCAGGGTTTTGGATGATCATTCCTCCAACATTATTACCAGGCGAAAACAATTTTATACATACCAACGATTTATGAGGTTATTGTACTTTACTTTCTTTTTGTCAGTTACTCTTGGGCTCGACAATAGCCTCAAGTCAGGGACCTCTTAACGAGCATGGGTTATCTGTTCGGGCTGGCTTAGCCTCGAACCAATAAGAATGATTACTCGTGTTCATTTTCATCCATATAATATACTCTCTTCAGGTAATTCTCTAGAATCCAATATCAGTTCAGGACTATTTACAGTTCATAAGCATCATTGCTATATAATCACTAAAAATGCATAATCACTCGGGCTTGTTTAGCCTCGAGGAATAATTCAGAAAAAACATAATCACTAAGAATTCGTAATCACTCGGGCTTGTTTAGCCTCGAGGTACTATTCAAACATTGTAAAATCACTAAGAATACATAATCACTAAGAATTCGTAATCACTCGGGCTTGTTTAGCCTCGAGATACTATTCAAAATTACATCATTGCTCAGTCACTAAGTTCCCTTCCACGCTCCTAACTTCCTAACCTTAGTTACAAGAAAGAAAACGGTTAATGGTTTTGAATTTCGCTCTTCCGTTACCAGATTACATCACTTCCAAATTTCCATTTCTTATTTACAAAATAAAATTCACTTGATAGATCAATAATACTATTACAATTACATTTGGTTTATATAATAATTCATGGATAGTTTAAGGTGTGTATGCTCAAGTCTTTGGACAATACTATGGGAAGGCCTCATGTTCACACTGACGTCGCCGGAGTCTGGGGACTGAACAAACGTCCATTATATACGACGTCTGGGCCTCGAGTCTACGTTAAACTTTCAACAATATTACTTCATATAGTTCATGACAAGTAAGGATTAAATAAAGAAAAAGAGGGGGGGGAAGGAGAAATGTGGACGGCTCACCTGAACAAACGTCCATTAGATACGACGTCTGGACCTCGAGTGAGCTCGCTAGCGACGCCACTGCTAAGTCAAATGAGGTGGTGTTTTTTAAATATGGTGGGTTTCATTTCTCTTTACAATTTATTTAGCAGTGTACCCATGACGCCAGGACTTTTGATTGAATTGGGGAAAATTTGGGATTTATTCCTTACTTCATTTAGATTCTGATTCTATCACTATCTCACTTTGAATTTTAAGGCAGCTCATGCCATCTAGTAACGGCTAAGACAAAGTGGACCTTTAAATCCTCACAAGTGACATTATTTAGTCCTTTGGACTGTTAATCTTACATATTTGGGTTCTGGCAGCTTCATTAGCAAACATTTCACAACTAGGTTACGGAAAGAATTGGTGTCTTCATCCTTATTCTGTTTAAGGTTTAAACTGCAGCGCCCAACAACGACAGCACAAAGGAAGAGGAAAAGCTGCGCGCATCTGTTATTCATTACTCGACCAGACGGAGAATTCCCATAGCTCAACATCCACAATTACATCACCCACTGCATAGATACAGAGATACATACATATAAAAATAGAGTTAGCCCTACATTAATCATTAACATATGAATTACTACTTAGGATAGGAACTTATAAACTAATATTCAGGCTACACCCTATCCAACTTAAAAATTAGAGCACCTCCAAACACATACATGAATATCAAATTTGTGGCACTACACAGCTCCCACGTTCGGAAAACAAATTTTACCCAAGTCAATCTTCTATGACATGTGCATGGATGGAATCTTGTTACTCTTATAACTGCTATGAACACTTTGAATTGGTATACTTTTCCCCACAATCGGTGGCACCTGTTCGGTCCACATTAAACACCTGATGCGTACTTCGGAAGGTAAACTTACTCACTACATTAGCAGGTATGATCACTCCTTACTCGAAGAGATGTTATGAGGGAATTTATGCCCCAGTCAGCCTCCAGGTTTTTGGAGGATAGCTTGTCACTCACCTGAGCTCCGAGCCAGGGTCTCTCCGAGGAGTGAGATCCACCATGGGAGGCGCTTCCTTCCACTCTTCCATTTGCAATCACATTCACTCTGTCCTTTCGTTTCCAGCTTTCCGCCTGCAAGAGGGTGAGCAGCTCATTCTGTCCTGAAGACTCCACATACCCCACAAACCGTGCTAACTGCTAAGGTGAGGGGATTAAATACTCCCCTCGAAGTAAGGCACTTCCCGGTTCCAACAGGAACTCCTTCTCTCTTTTCCTTTTTACACCCTCTCCTCGGGGAAGAGTCCACCCGGAACATAACTTTAAGCAGTTATGTTTCACAACAATCATCTCATGCACTTATCTACTTTTCCTAACTAACACTCCCCTCTACGAGCCTCTGAGGAGCATTCCTCACTCACCCAGTGGTAATTGCTCATCTTCAGGCTC